>NC_046657.1:107657712-107659011 GCF_010883055.1 Belonocnema kinseyi | reverse complement strand
ATTGTACGAAAGGCTTACTAAGTTATTAATTGACATAACAACAGGTATATGATCTGAGTTTAATTCATCAAAAGTATCAATAATAAAGTCAGTGTCAATATTCTTTAATAGACCTATATCTACTACACTAGGAGGCGCGTTAGAATAAGGATACAAAGTAAAATTATCTGGAAGTATAACATTTAAAAAATTATCAAGAGCAAAAGCATAAAGAATTTTACCATTAGCATTTTCATTTTTGCAATTCCAGGCTGAATTTTTGGCATTAAGATCTCCATATAATAATACTTTGTTGCCTGTGCTAAAGATTAAATTTAGTTCTCTAGGATCTATCTTAGCTTTAGGAGGATTATATGCAGAAACAAATACTGAATTATCACAGAGTCGGATTGCAACACATTCTAAAGAAGCCGTGTTTAATATAACTTCAGAGTAGTTAATAATATATTTAATCATAATTAAGACACCCCCCGGTGCCTTGTCTCCTAGCCTATCCTTACGTACAATATTATACTCTGAGATGCTAAACTTATTTTTAGGTGTCAGTCTTGTCTCATTTAACATCATTATGCCTATCTTATGGTCACAAAGAAATTGCGACAATTCTCTAAAATTACCCCTAATACCATTTGCATTCCAATGCCCTATTGTTAATGTATTTATAAGTTTCCTATTTGCCATCATCTGCAAATATTTCAGCAAAAGCTTGGAGCCTATCCAAGTCGTTTTTACAAGACATTAGCCTACTATTTAACTTTTTAATAAACCTCAGCATCTTACCTAAATTGCAGAGTTCGTTGAGTTTCCTAAATTCCATAGCCAGTTCCTGGAAGTCTTGGGTGTCCTTATTTGACGTGTAGTCTTTCTTGTCGTCAACTGCTGCGTTTCTGCTTTCCTGATGAGTCGAAGAGTTTGTCCATGCGAACGGCCTGGTAGGTCTTAGAGGTGGAAAATCCTGATGTGTCCTTGTAGATGTAAATATTTTCTTCTCTCGTGGCTGCTCCAGCGGATGTTTCTTGGTCCTGGCAGCATTTCTTTCCAGTCGTTGAATGTATATAGGGCATTTGGTATCATTTGCCTGATGCTCGCCTCCACAATTTGAACATTTAGGCAGTTCTTTAACTTTTTGTCGGTCCTCGTTCTCCACAGTATCTGCCTCCTCTGGATGCTTATCCATAAGATGCGCCTGCGCACACTTGACACATTTAGGTGGGTTTTTGCAGTGCGAGCTTCCGTGCCCAAATAATTGGCACCTACGGCATTGCGTAACTCGTCTGCTGTTCCTGTATTTATCCCAGT
>NC_046657.1:107651438-107657612 GCF_010883055.1 Belonocnema kinseyi | reverse complement strand
TGCGAAATATGTATCTAAATCTTAGATTTCTTAAAAACTTAAAGATGTACCATCTATGTATTTTAATTCATGAATAATAAAGATCTTTTAAAATGCAAAAAATGCAAATGCATATATATTCGCCGCATCTTCGTGAGACCGACGAATTTCTTACCGTTACTCAAAATCGCTTGAATGACTGGAAACGGATTTAAAAGATCTTTAATAAGAACGCATGTCCATTTATTTGAATTTTCAATTTAGTAAGCTCCTAAACTTGATTCAAAGCCACTAGTAAACAATTTCAAACAAATTAAGCAAACCTGACCTTTAGAATTGTACAAAATTGTCTTTATAATTTAAAAGGAGGGAAGACTTCCATCATCAATTAAGTCTAGAACCACTAGAAAAAATTCAACAATACACGAAAATTTTTCACTACACAATTGAATTTTTAACAAAATAATTTCATTTTTATCAAAATAGTTTAATTTTTAACCATGAGAAGATTAATTATCTACCAAAAAAGACGGATTTTCAACAAACTGCATGAATTTTGTAACAAATAGTTCAATTTTCCAGTAAAAAAGATCAATTTTAAACTAAATATGGGTTAGTTAAACTTAAAAAAAAGATATAGAGTCACACAAACAAAAATTCAACAGGTATGATTTTACTTCTGGAATAGAAAGAAGATTTTCCAAAAGGTTTTTAACCATTTACTCCAAAATATGGAAGTCATAAAAATAAAAAATTAATCATATTTTTTGTATAAAAAGTGAATAGAAAGTCTGCCTTCTCATGCTTGCAAACGGAAATAAATTTTTAATTAATCTTGTGCGGAGTCACAAAAACCTGAAACTTACATTCGATAATAAGATATATAAATTTGAAATGTCCTGCTTCTACTGCTCATACTCCTTTAAGAATTTGGAGTACGGTCCCAATTTAGGGAACAACTCCGAAATTTTTTCTTCTGCGAGGAACTGGAAACAGTCGTCGTCTATCTCCTCCTCTGTGTAGAAACCCGAATAGAAGGGGGAAAAAAATATATAAAAGGTCTAGCGTTGGCATTGGGAAAAATTTGTTTTTACCTTCAAATTTCTTGATGTATTTGTCGAGACCCCATTTACAAAGAAGTTCCTTGTACGCCATTTCTGCACATTATAAAACTTCGATTGTCTAAATAAGTCCACTACACTTAAATTCACTTCACGAAACGCCTATGAAATGTTATGAAACACTGACGCTACCATGATCCAGACGGTTTGGGAAGCGCATCATAGCGGTAACAGCTTTTACAGAATGCAAAATTCTCGAGTTTCCGTAGTACGCGTAGGCTGACAGGCGAAATGGAAATAATGGAAATAAATTAAGTAAAAGCATTAAATAAACGTACAAAATAAATAAATAAGTCATTTTTGATGCTAATATGTGCATGATATAATAATCTATAAATATATAATATATCTTAATAAATTGCCAGCGCAGGCCAGAGCAGTAGTGCGCATGCGTAGTGGAGTTAGCCGTAACCGAACTATTAGGTTCGCGCTACCGAACTCCTCCAACCAAACAGATTCAGTCATGATAAGCAAACCGGTTCGATTGCCACAAACCAACGTTTGGTTCAGACAACCGAAATACTGCCAACGAAACCCAGTTCAGTCAGAACAAACAAACCATTTCTTTGCGTAAAACTGGTTTGATGAAAATTTAACTTTTTCGCAGAAAATTAATTTTTTTTTAATCACATTTTTAGTTCAAAATTCAACCTTATTATAGGCTAATCGTCCTCCCGGCCTTAAAATTCAAAAGTTTTGTTAAAACTGAATATATTTTGTTGAAAACTCGTCTTTTTTGGTAGATGATTAATATAATGCTGGAAAATTAATTTCTTTGGTTAAAATCGTAACTATTTTGTTCGCAATTTATCATCTTTAATTGAAAATTAAACTACTTGTTTAAAAGTTAAACTTTATCATTAAAAATTCATATTTTTATGACTCACCTTGCTTTTCAGGGTTGACTCTTTTGTTGAAAATTTAATTCCTCGATTTAGTTGAAAATTAATCTTTTTTAACATGTAACATTTTTCTTGCCATTTTGGGTTTTTTGTTTTGTTGAAAATTAATTTTTTATCTGAAAATTGCAATTCTCCATTTTTGTTACACATGTATCCTTTATAAGTTTAAAATTTAATTATTTGGTAGAAAATTCATTTATTTTGTTTAAAGTTCATCTTTTTGGTCGAAAATTAATTTTTTTGATTTTTTTTACATTGCCTTTTTATTAAAAATGCAATTGTTAAGGTCTAAATTAGTCTATTTTGATTAAGGATGTAACAATATGGTAGAAAATTAAAGTAGGATTCGTTTGTAAATGAACTTTCCCGTTAAAAATCCATATTTTTGGTTTTAATTCAATTATTTGATTAAAATTAAACTGTTTTAATGTATTTTGTTGAAAATCCGTGTTTTTTAATCTATTTTTTTAAAGTCTTAATTCTGAAAGATCTACCTCTTTGGATTGAAATTTAACTTTTTTTGTTGACAATTTAGTTTTTTATGTTCAAAATTACTTTTTTCTCTGAAAATTCCAGTTTGTTTATTCTTCAATAGGAATTGATCCTTTATAAGTTGAAAATTCAACTATTTGGTAGAAAATACATGGAATTTGTTAGAAATTCGTCTTTTTGGTAAGAAAATTAATCGTCTTTGTTGCAAATTCATTATGTTTCGAATCAAAAATTTTTTCCATTCTTGGTGGGAATTTTTTTACAAGCACGAAAAAATATAACTATTTTTGCAGGAAACACCAATGAATATAATAATGTTTAAAATACTAAGAAATTCAGGTGGCCGTTTGAATCAAGGAAACGAAGGACCCCGTAGAAATGAACAAAATAATATAAAATGGGTGTTGGCGCGATCAGCGCGCAGGTATCATAAGCCCCATTAGTACTTTTATAATCATAAGAACAATTAGTATAAGTAAACGTTAGACCCGCTACATTGTATAGTCAGTCTAACTTTTTTTGTAAAGTATTAGTAGAGTGTGTTTACTGAAGCAATTCCTAGTTATTTTGGTGCCTTCATTTGCTAGCTAATGAATCAATCGTACTTATGACTTGCCTTCATTGCCTGGCTGTTGACTAAGTCATCCTCATTTATTGCCTTTATGGGCTCTATATTGATTTCCTCTTCATATCTTGTCTTTATTGACTGAATATTAGCAATAAATGACAAGTTCACATTAAATGACCTTGAAAAATGACCTGTGTCTTAAGGCCATGACTTTCATTGCATTTCCACGTTAGAGCCCAATAACTTTCATAGGGAACATTTTTTTGCAGAGCTGCAGTTTTCGAGATATTTAGTAATGTTTCTTAAAATGGTTGGATGTTTAACCCTCTATAACTCGAAAACTGTCCAATTTCGGACTTTGTGCTCCATAACACTTTTTATCGAGACATTGAGAATTACAATTTTACGAAATTTAATCAAAATCGACCGAAAGCCATTTCATGTACATTTGCTGCGGGGTCCTTTCCGCTCATTTCCTGGTTCGCAAAAAATTATTCAATTAATTTAATTCTTTGGAATTCTTTCATTTTCCATTTTTTTTTGTAATAGCCTTAGTTGCTGAGATGCACCCCTATACGTCTTATATTTCTTTTGAATTTTGTTGGATTCTTCGATTCTTTGAATTGTTTTTATAAACTATTTGGATCAGAGAGAAATAGAGAGTCACAATGCATTACAAATATCAGTTGCTAGAAACATTGTGCCCTACGAGTGATTCCAGGACTCGGTCGGTGTGCAAAGAAACTGCACCCCTGACAATGATCGACATGAGGTAAATGAAAGTGGCCCTCAACCCTTAACATGTGTGCGTCGCGTGGGCATCGTAGGTATATCGCACGCACACAATCTAATATCGGCTTTAACTCAGGCAGATTTATAATTGAGATTGTTGGTATTTTACTGTTCGATCCCGAAGCACACAATTTTTTGACAGATACAATCTGACAGATAAATGAGTCAATTTCGTGTGTTTTTAACTGTCCAGCGTTTCACCTTAAAATCCGTTTGTACATTTTGTATATTTGTGCTATAATTATTATTCATAGCTGGTTCAATTTAATGCCAGATTAAACAAATCCGCAAATACCTCAAGAAATTGTAGGTTATGTTTCTATGTTTACCTTTCAGCTCCACTCTCCTCATCATTGTTTTCAGGTTCTTTTTTTCAGAATTATCACACCAGGTGCGATCGAAAAATTGTTGGATTGTCAACATTAACCCCTAAATATTTGACTTAAAAAAAGAAAGTCAACCACATATTTTAAGTGACAAAAAATTAAAGAAATTTACAACTTCAAGTCGGGTGGTCACTGACTGGGAAAACCGGGAACTATAGCCCAGATTTTTGAACACCGAGAAGTACCTTAGAGTTTAGAGGAAAACCCGGAATTTTCCAGATTAATTTTTTACTTTTGTTGATTTTATCTACATTTTCCTAAAAAGTCATCTTTTTTTGGATAGCAAAATAAACTATATTGATGAACACTCGTCTATTTCGAACAGCTAGTTCGATCTTTTAGAGCTTTTAGGTTTTAAATTAGAAACAGTTAAATTCATTCAAAAAATACGAATTTTCAAAGAAACACTTAAATTCTCAACTAAGAAAAAGTAATTTGAAAAACAAACAGTTGAATATTTAGTTAAAAAAATTAATGAAAAAAGAAAGAAGATTTTTCAACAAAAGAAATTAATTTTGAACTAATTGTAAGATTACGAATCTTTTACAAATAAAATGAATTTAAAAAAAATTAGTTCAACTTTCAACTAACAAGTTGAATTTTCAACAAAATACTTGAATTCTCAACTAAAACAAATTAGTTTTCAACCAAACAATTCAATTTTTAACTAAATAGTTAAATTTTCATTTAAAAAATTGAGTTTTAACCCAGAATATAAATTTTCAATAAAAGAAATGAATTATGAAGAAAGTAGTTTAACTTTCAACCAAAGAGTGGAATTTTCAATCAAATAATATCAATTTTTTTACAAAAAACGCAATAGTTGATATTTCAGCCAAAGAAGATTTTAAATTATAATTTAATAAAAAATTAATTTTTAACCAAAATAAGATTTTTAAATAAAATAGTTCAATTTTTAACAAACGATGAATTTTCAACTAAGATTAAGAATCTTCAACCGAAACAATGAATTTTGAAGAAAGTAGTTCAACTTTCAACCAAAAAGTTGAATTTACAATCTAAGAAGATGATTTTTTAACGAAAAATCTAATATTTGATATTACAAACAAAAAAAGATTTTGTTTTAAATTATAAACAGTTAAATTCATTAAAAAAATACGAATTTTCAACGATATTCTTGAATTCTCAACTGAGAAAAATTAATTTTAAAACAAACAGTTAAATATTCTGTTAAAAAACTAATTTAAAAAAAATTTTTACTAAAATAAATAAATTCTTAACTAATTTTAGTTCAATTTTTAACCAAATAGTTCAATTTTCAGTTTAAAATCGAGTTTTAACCCAGAATATAAATTTTAAAAAAAATTAATTTTCAACTGAGAATATGAATCTTGAACCAAAAAGATGAATTTTGTAGGAATTAGTTCAACTTTCATCAAAAAGTTGAATTTACAATCTAAGAAGATGATCTTTCAACAAAAAACGTAATATTTGATATTACAAACAAAAAAAGATTTTGTTTTAAATTAGAAACAGTTAAATTCATTCAAAAAATATGAATTTTCAATGAAATATTTAAATTTTCAACTAGGAAAAATTAATTTAAAAACAAACAATTGAGTATTCAGTTACAAAAATTAATCAATGAAAAATGTTTCACTAAAAGAAAGACATTTTTAATTAATTTTAGTTCAATTTTTAACCATATAGTTAAATTTTCAGTTAAAAAATTGAGTTTTAACCCAGAATATAAATTAAAAAAAAAAAAACAAAAAAAAAAGAAGTTTAAACTGAGATTATGAATCTTTAACCAAAAAGATGAATTTGGAAGGAATTAGTTCCACTTTCAACCAAAAAGTTGAATTTACAAACTAAGAAGATGATTTTTTAACGAAAAATCTAATATTTGATATTACAAACAAAAAAAGATTTTGTTTTAAATTAGAAACAGTTAAATTCATTCAAAAAATACG
>NC_046657.1:107650061-107651338 GCF_010883055.1 Belonocnema kinseyi | reverse complement strand
TGAAATATCAACTATTGCGTTTTTTGTAAAAAATTGATATTATTTGATTGAAAATTCCACTCTTTGGTTGAAAGTTAAACTACTTTCTTCATAATTCATCTCGTTTGTTGGAAATTTATCTTCTGGGTTAAAACTCAATTTTTTAAATGAAAATTTAACTATTTGTTTAAAAATTGAACTGTTTGTTTGAAAACTAATTTGTTTTAGTTGAGAATTCAAGTATTTTGTTGAAATTTCAACTTGCTGGTTGAAAGTTGAACTAATTTCTTTAAAATTCATTTTATTTGTAAAAGATTCGTGATCTTACAATTAGTTCAAAATTAATTTCTATTTTTTCATTAATTTTTTTAACTGAATATTCAACTGTTTGTTTTTCAAATTACTTTTTCTTAGATAAGAATTTAAGTATTTCGTTGAAATTTTGTATTTTTTAAATGAATTTAACTGTTTCTAATTTAAAACCTAAAAGATCTAACTAGCTGTTCGAAATAGACGAGTGTTCATCAATATAGTTGATTTTGCTACCCAAAAAAAGATGACTTTTTAGGAAAATGTAGATAAAATCAACAAAAGTAAAAAATTAATCTGGAAAATTCCGGGTTTTCCTCAAAACTCTAAGGTACTTCTTGGTTTTCAAAAATCTGGGCTATAGTTCCCGGTTTTCCCAGTCAGTGACCACCCGACTTGAAGTTGTAAATTTCTTTAATTTTTTGTCACTTAAAATATGTGGTTGACTTTCTTTTTTTAAGTCAAATATTTAGGGGTTAATGTTGATAATCCAACAATTTTTCGATCGCACCTGGTGTGATAATTCTGAAAAAAAAGAACCTGAAAACAATGATAAGGAGAGTGGAGCTGAAAGGTAAACATAGAAAAATAACCTACAATTTCTTGAGGTATTTGCGGATTTGCTTAATCTGGCATTGAATTGAACCAGCTATGGATAATAATTATAGCACAAATATATAAAATGTACAAACGGATTTTAAGGTGAAACACTGGACAGTTAAAAACACACGAAATTGACTCATTTATCTGTCAGATTGTATCTATCACAAAATTGCTTGCTTCGGGATCGAACAGTGAAATACCAACAATCTCAATTCTAAATCTGCCTGATGAGTTAAACTTTAAAGCCGATATCAGGTTGTGTGCGTGCGATATACCTACGATGCCCACGCGACGCACACATGTTAAGGGTTGAGGGCCACTTTCATTTACCTCATGTCGGTCATTGTCGGTGGTGCAGTTTCTTTGCACACCGACCGAGTCCTGGA
>NC_046657.1:107628771-107649961 GCF_010883055.1 Belonocnema kinseyi | reverse complement strand
AAATGACCATCACGGGTATCAACTGATATTTCTAATGCATTGTGACTCTATTTCTCTCTGTTTGGATTTCTTTAAAGTTGTGAATTCTGATGAGCATAAGGATTGCAAGTGGTTAACTGCCCTCAAACTTTAAAAATTAAATTTTAATCAAATTAAAATGTATAATTTTTCTAAATTTTCGATTCAAAATATAATTTCTACTTTAATACAATTCAAGATTTTTTTGTTAAAAAATTTCTCTTTTTTCATTCTATTTTATAGATTTTCTATACGACTTTCTAGACTTGATAAAAATAAAACCACTTTGTATTTATTGAAAGTATGATATTTAATCGAAAATTTAATTTCCAGTTCTTACTTATTTTGAAACACTAAAACTGAAATAACATTTATTCTATAATAGAAGAATATAGCAAGGACAAACCTCGTGTCTTTTAAATAAAAGTTTTAAATAAAAGTTATGTATACTGAAACTAATATAAAAAAGAATGATCCCAATAATTAATATAGTAAAAAATGTATCCTTCGCGGCAAGAAAAATATATAAAATTTAAAAACTAGAAAGATACAATTTAAAAGTAATTCTGAATTTTATTATTATCTATCTGGAAAAGATGCAGGTAGAATAATTTTTTGTGATTCCAGAAAAATACGTTATGAAATGTTAAAAACTTTAAATTGAATAATTGACTAAATTATATGTAAAATTTTATTGAAACTTTTCAGATTTATGCAAGGCACATTATACTTACTGTTTTTTGTATTTAATCAAATTATGAGAAGAAAGATTATACGTTTCAAATAATAAAAAACGAATTTTAATATAATTTTGATAAATAATTAAATGAGTAGTGAAAACCTTAAAATTTTCCGCGGAGTTAAATGTAAATTGTCAATTCGACACTATACAGAGAAGTGTAAATATTACTCCAGTTATACCTAAATTATACGAAAAAATAATACAATATTTTAGGATTTAAAAATTCACACAGAAAAAATTTATACAGTGAAGTAATCGAAACTTCAATTAACTATTTTTGTAAAAATTATATTTTTTTAAATAATGTTTAAAATTTCGCTACAATTCTAAAATATGACAAGACATTTTTCAACTTATTTAGGGTGAGTGATCCAGTGGCTGAACAGTCACCAGTGAATGAACACTAATGCGAAAAATATATAAATATAATCTTTGAAAGTTAATGTCTGTATGAATTTCTATATATCTGAAATCTTGAAGCAATTTCGAAGAGTTTAATATACAATTCATTGCAGTAAATTCTTGTAAATAATTTTAAAAATTTCTTGAATGTGAAGCATCATCGATTATGGTGAGTGATGGTGAGAAAGTCATCGACCACTGTAACGTACGTGTCTAAGTAATTCCTTGTTTACACTGCATTTGCAAAAAAATTCTTTACTTTTTCTGCATCAAAGTTGTGCTGTTATAGTTGTAAGATATTATTATTCAATTTCCCACAGGGTTTTTTCACAGAAAGTACGTTTTTTTATTAATAAATGAGTGTTCACCTACTGGACTTTTAAATTGCCCGTGTTCCAGTGAACGAACGCTGTGTTTATTTATTGGAGCAAAACTGTCACCCCGCAGGTCCAGTAAATGAACAGCAGGTGACGGAGACCTGGCTGTTGTTTCGTTACATATAAATAAGTTTGTGTCAATTAATGTGACTATAAATATCGTAGCTATAAATATAAATATAAACTATAAATAGTTATAGTGTAAATGTATATTTCTGTGGTTAGAAAATCAAAAAAGTACGCACGAACTAAATTAAAGGTAAGACAACTTTTAGGTTAGAAATTTCATGCTTTTTTTGCATTTAGAAAACGGTTTTTAACTATAAAAAACATTAATTCGTGATAGGTACTACTGCGTACTAGACAATTTATATTTATAAATGTTTACAGAATTTCCATTTTTACAAAACTGTGATTTATAATTGTATTTGCTAATTTAACCTCAAGCAAAATAGTAAGGTGCTGTATTACAAATGTCATGTGTACTAAAAGTCGCAGTTTTCTATTGTAGTCACTAGATAAGAGTTATCTATTTTTAAACGAAAAGTTGTATTTTTTGTAAGGTTAAAAGAACTGATAGAAATGTTTTAAAAATAAATATTGCAATAAAAAATTAGGAAAAGTTATCCTAGTTTTGTGTTCAACTTTTGTTTTCCCTTCCTTCTTTATATCTAAATGTCTTGTGGTTTTTATTGACATAATATATTTAATAAATTTCGCAACGCTTTCTAATATTTTACATTATTTCAATTGCTCATTTTGTAATGTACCCATGTAATTTTATACCTAAATCCTAATTCTAATTTGTAGTGATTATAGTGTTCATTCACTGGTGCTCTGCTGTTCATTCATTGGCTCACAGTGTTCATTCACTGGTGTTTTCCTTAATTTTGCACTATTTAATTATTTTTCATAAAGATTTTTGGTAAAAACAAAATTTGTTTATCGGATTATGAAATTTGAACTCTTAAGAATCTATTTTCAAAAGTTTTGTAAGAATAATCAATTATTATAACGTGAAATGGACTAGTTGTAATCAGTGATTTCCTTAAGTGTTCATTCACTGGGTCACTCACCCTATATAGTTTCTCGAAAATTTCTCTTTTAAAAGAGACCAGACGAGGAATTAATTTAACTAAACTTTACTAAAATTTTAAATTTAAATAAATTCTGAATCAAACTAAAATGTACTTACTTTTTAAATGTATCTTAATTTCTTTTAAATTTTATATTTAGTTCAAAATAATAATTTTTGAACTTTCACTGAAAATCTGAAATACGAAAAGAAGTCTTTTATGATTTATTTATTATCTCGAAATTTCCTTTTTTAAAAAGAAATTAATTAATTTTAACATAATAATATAATAATTTTAGGCCTTCATTAATTTTAGTATTGTCGTAGTGCAGAGACAACCCATAGTTAGCTAATGATGTGGCTGGCGAAGGCAAGCGCCGAGAACCGAGAAACAGAAAATCACCGGCACGTTCGGTAGAAACCATAGAAACATCAAAAAGTTTTAAGAGGTTTAAGTTTAAGAGTCCTTGCTGCAAGGAACTAGAGTTCGCCTCGCGTTGTGCTGAAAGTCTTATAGAAGATTCTATATTTTAACTTTAGAATTAATGTTTAAATGAAAAATACTGAATTTCAACTATGCGAAATAAAAATGGTAATTTTTGATTCCGAGATTCGACGTTACGAGAAAATGAGAAAAACAACCGTACGGTTAAGAGATCGAAGATCGAGTGCTGGTTCTCGCCCACGCTGGGTCTGCTGCGGATCCTCGCCCCTCCATCAAAAGTGGTTTGGGCATTGGGGTTGGGCCTCTTCTTCGTTTCGTGCTTTCGTTCGCTTTAGCTTACTTCTAATTTTCCCTAAACTCCTGATACTTACAATTTATCTACTCCTGTTTTCTAAATTATTTTCTACACTTTAATAATGAAGATCTAGCTTATCTAACTATAAGTCATTAGGTGCTCATTAAACTTATTTCTCTAGCTGCAGGATTTAGAAATTGGAGTTTGAATGCAAATTAATTAATTGAAAGTGAATCGATGCCTTTTGTTACAAAATAGAAGAAATAAAATGATGACTTTACAATTTTAAGTGATTCTAGCCTAAACTCTTAATCCTTTGCAAATGTCTAGCCGCTTATTTTTATTGTGATTTTAAATTTGATCTATAAAGGTTATCTAGCTGAAATAATAATAGTAATAACAATAATAATAATAATTATAGTAATGCCTAAGAAGTACCAATGAAACTGTCCATAATATTTTCATGGCCAGAAAGTCAATGACGAATAAATTCTTAACTAGCCTACACTTTACCGAGATCTAGGTATAAATATTACAATTATAATTCGAAGTTCTGAGATAAATGCCATTATGAATATATTGTGATACAATGCGAATGTGAATGCTATCGTGAAAGATTATTATTCTATCACAAGCCGCAGTGCGCCCTCCCCTTTTTGAGTCCCAGAGTCATTTCCTGTCTTCCAAAATCGAATAAAAAGGGACCATTCAGCCGTTCCTACTAAGGGGTGAATTTTAAAATTTGTTGGTCATTGGAACATTGATTAGATCATTGATCATTCTCCTTTTGTTTTTGTTGTACGAATTCGAATTTGATTCGATTCGATTGTCAGAGATCGGAAGGTGTTCGGCTCGTCGCCCTGTGTTTACCGATTGCAAACTTGAAGATTGAGAATTTAAAGATTTTGGCGAAGGCCTGTGGCGCACGTTTGAATCTTTCGACGGCGGAAGATGTTTGGCTCGTCGTCATGTGCAGCTTAACTTGCACATGGTAAGCGAATTAACAAAAAAGAAAATCATTCGGCTAAAAAACTCCATACAAGAAGACAGACTCCAGCAGAAATCAGACAAATAGCATGAAACATCGCGTTTGGAATTGGCTGAAAGAAGAAGACATCACAAAATGGGAAGAAAAAGCAGGAGGCAAAAGAGAAAAGTATTGGAGACTAACTCGGACTCTGAATCTATAGCGGATGAAGAAAATATGGAAGTCACTGCGGAACCAGAGTACCAAAAATCAAAAGAAAACATCGCACTGGAAAGAACGGATTCCAAAAAAGAAAAAGTACCACCATTAATATTTTTGGAAACCCAAACACAAACAATGAAACCAGATTCCACGTCTACAGCAAAATTAGAGCATTCACTAAAAATGTTACCTACAGTATAACAACAACTCAGCTGACAATCTTTCCTAACGGACTGAAGGATCACGAAAAAATTAAGAACTATCTCCTGGACTACAATATTCCATTCCATACCTATGCATTCCAGAGTGCAAAGGACAAAAAACTGGTTCTGAAAGGATGATCGGAATCAAAATCTGGAGAAATTCTGGAAGAACCAAAGGAATTAGGATTTGACCCAAAGAAAGTAATTCAAATGAAGGTGAGACAAAACTCACAATATCCGCCCTACATAGTGTACTTCGAACCAGAAACGACAGGGGAACTGATAAGAAGCATAAGAAATACCAAAATCATCTACTACACGAGGATCCGATTGGACGATTATCGCAATCCGAGACTAGTAACGCAGTGCTACAACTACCAACAATTCGGACACGGAACAAATGATTGCTACAACAAACCAAAATGCATGAAGTGCAGCGGGGATCATGTTTCAAAACAATGCGAGAAAACTGATGCCGATACGAAATGCGCAAATTGCGGAGGAAATCATCCGACCAGCTCATGATCATGCCAAAAATATAAAGAAAGACTGGAAAGAATCTTCAAGACAAGAAATCCAAAAACTACTCAAAAACACGGACTAACAACAAATTGAACAAGAGAAAACTCAAGGGCGACATCAATCGTTGGCATAGGTAATCAACATGAAAACCTAATATGGAACAACTCCGGAAACCCACCCAGAACTTCTGTACAACCCCCAGTAAGCCAAAATGCATGGAACACAAGATATCACAATCAGGACCAACAAAACTTTCAAGAGCTTATAGGCCTCTGTAAGGAAATCAGCGAGCAATTCAACATAGCGTATCTACTCAGGTTAGTTAAAAATCTTTAAAAAGAATTAGATAATACAGAATGTGACATCGATAAGGGGATTATAGTTTCTGAATACATGTTAAAATTTGCAAATTGCAAAATCAAAGTAGTCTAGTAACGAAACTTAAACACAAATTTAAACTTCATACTTTGGGTTTCATAACTTTAAGAAAGTATATAAATGGAAATAGCGCAGGCGGCGGAGTAGCATTTCTTGTGAAAGAATACATTAACTTTACAGAATTAGAATTCGACACTAAAAAAATTGAGACTATTGGAACCAAACTAGAAAATAATTTAACCGTAATATCAGGATATTCGCCTCGACAAAATATAGAAAACATTGATCTCGATAAAATTTTTAAATCATCCAATAAAATACTTGCAATAGGAGATTTTAATGCAAAACACAACCATTGGAACTGTATTAGACAAAATAAAAATGGAAAAACCATATTCGAGTATGCAAACAATAAATTCCTAACAATACTAGCGCCGGAAAATCCTACTCTTTATTCATATATGCAAAACTGTCAACCCAGCATTGTCGATATTGGAAACGTTAAAAATATTAATGTGCACATTGAAATAGAGGCACTCGACGAACTAGACTCTGGCCATCTTCCGATTTTATTAAACATGCACAACACGTTAATCAAACGCGAAAATCGAAAGTTACTAAACTATAAAAGAGCAAACTGGGAAAAATTCAGAAATCATATAAACGAAAACATAAAAATAGAATCAAACCTAAGGGACACCAAAGCAATAAATGACGCGCTCAAAAATATAACTGAACTAATAAATACAGCTATCAAAAAGTCAATACCACTACTAAAAACTAGAAGTTATTCAACTCCATTACCAATAGATATAAGAAAACTAATCAAAGAACGAAATCTAGTACGTAAACTTTACCAAACCACTAAAATAGATCATTTCAGGACAATTAAAAATAGCTTATCTAACCTAGTTAACAGAGAAACTAAAAAATTCTCAAACAACTCATGGAATAGCAAACTAGAAAATTTAAACGTCAAAAATAATAGCCTGTGGAAAGCAGCAAAGTATTTCACAAAATCTAACACAGGCAAAATAACTAAACCACACGGGCCAAATGGAATTACTTACAATAATCTTGAAAAAGTTAACTTATTAGCAGAAAATTTCAAGAGAGTGCATCATCTCACTGAAGCGATGGCAAATAGAAAAATTGAAAAAATAGTTAACAATGCGTATAAAAATGTCAAAAAAACGAGTTTAGATACAGAAATAATAAATTATGCTACACCAAGAGAAATACAAAAAGCTATTAAAGAAACAAGATCTAAAAAAGCTCCTGGTCCAGACGGTATCCAAAACGTAATACTTAAAAATCTATCGCGCAAAGCAATAGTTCAAATCACGTATATTTTCAATTATTGTTTTAAATTGTCATATTTTCCTAAGAAATGGAAAGTAGCTAACGTCCTCGCCATTCAAAAACCATGCAAAGACAAGTTATTTCCACAAAATTCCAGGCCAATCAGCTTGCTGCCGACGCTAAGTAAAATTTTTGAAATAATTATTTTAAACCGAATTAATAAACACGAATCAATTAATAAATTACTAATACCGGAACAATTTGAATTCCGGCAAAAACACAGCTCGGTCCAACAATTAGCGAGACTTACCAATCATATATCTGCTCAATTTAATTTAAATAAACACACAGCAGCAATAATGCTTGATATTGAAAAAGCGTTCGACACCGTCTGGCACAGAGACTTAATATACAAGCATAGTATACTAAAAATTCCCATGTACATAATTAAAATACTTGTTAGTTACTTGAGCAACAGAAAATTCTGTGTAGCATACAATAATCTGAAATCTGAGCCACAAAAAATTGTAGCAGGCGTTCCACAAGGCTCAATTTTAGGTCCAATCTTATTTATATATTATATTAACGATATCAAGAAAAATAAGAAAACAAGTATAGCCATATTCGTGGACGATACGGCTATCTACGCTTCTTCTTGGAAAAAATATATAGCTGTAAGATACCTGCAAAAATACCTGACCGAATTAATGAGATACTACCATAAGTGGAAAATCAAAATAAATGCGAAGAAAACCAATTTCATAATTTTTAGTAAAAAATCCAAAGAAAAAGGAGAGGATACCCTCTCAATTATAATAAATAATGTTGCAATATATCACAAAAAATCTACGAAATACTTAGGGATGATATTAGACAATAAGCTTTTGTATAGAAAACACATTAAAGAAGCATGTGTAAAAGGTTATAAGATGATAATAAATATCAATAGGATGTTCAATGCAAATCAGATTTGCTCTGAATGAGTGCGAATAAAAAAAGTACGTTCTTTAATGTATTTACGGGTCAGTGAAAAGAAAAAACCGGAATCGACACTTCCAGCGGGAAAAGAAATCCGGTAGAGTGTCCCACTGAGGAGGAAACCTCAACTCCGGACACCTGCACTCCATCGACTCCGAGCGAAACTTTTCGTAGTACAGGTACGATTAGGCATTTTTTGTTAACATCTGGTCTCACAGACTGTTCCCTATATCCCCTATTGTACCTTATATTCAGTTGAGGTCCCTAAAGTAACCTTTTTTAAATTATTTCGACCCTATGATACCCTATATGTAGTCCATAATGTAGCTTTTAATAATGTCGCTTTTCTTCCAATAAAATAATAAACTTATATGGGTTAATCTCTATTCATTTCAGGTCTATATACTTGTACCTATTTCTGAATTGTCTTTTATTCTTTTGGAATGTTTCAAGTTATTTGTAAAGATCCCGACATATTTTTAATAGATTCAATAATTTGAAGAGACTTTCAAGATTTCAGGATATTTTTTAACTTTTAAGGCATTTTCAAGAGCTTTTATTTAAAACATTCCAGGAAAATAAAACCATTCCAAGGGATTTTTCATTAATTTCATAAACACTTTTGTTCTAATTCCGCACAAAATGGAACAATTTTACAGTGCTTATAAGGTTTTAATATACTTAAAAAGATTATGCAGGACTTTATCAGATTTCCGAGGATTTAAATGATTTTAAGCAATTTTAAAGCTCTCCAGGTATTTTAATAAATTTGCTAGAATTTCAGGAAATATTGTCAGATTTCATAAAATTTCACGTGGCATAATAAATGGGCCACTCTAAAAGTTTCTGGAGTGAGATTGTATAGAAGCGGTGAAGTGAAAATGTTCTTATTTCTTAATAAAATAGAGTCTTAAAATGTCCGACAAAGGATGCAGAACTGTGCATCTGTTAGCGGTGACAATTTTGAAAAGTTTTAATACAGATTGCGTTAAAAAATTACTTTTTCTTATTCATTCCGCAGAAACTTACAGTGTGACCTACGTATTTCTGTGGACTTTAAAGAATTGATTCAAGAGAGGCAACGCCGGATTTACCAAGAGCACGGTGGGGCTAGTGCCCCAGGCCCCAGGGGGCCGAGGAGCCCCTGACCCCAGAAAATTAATAAAGTGTACAGCAAAATTGGGATTTTCTCTACCCTTAAGAGGGGCCCTTCGAGGTTTAGACCCAGGCCCCGAAAAATGTTAATCCAGCGCTGAAGAGAGGTGATTTATTTGTGTTTCTAAGATTTCCAGAAATTTGAAATTTTTTGGAAAAAAACTTAAAGTATTATAAATATTATAGAATATTTAAAAGATTACACAGAAATTTGTAATAGATTTCAGTAATTTAATGGGATTTAATGGCTTTGAAAGGATTTGAAATATCTCAAGCTATTTTAAAAGATCCTAAATCATTTTCAAGAGATTAAAACAATTTCAAGGGATTTCGAAAGGTTTGAATAATTTTAAGGGATTTTAATATTTTAATAAATTTCGAAGAGATTCACAAAAAGTGAGGGATTTCATAGGGTTTAATTTTAAAATATTTTTTGAAATATGTGGAATTCGACATGAATTCTTTTGAATTTTTCTAAATTTATTTATTCGATTCAGTGAATTTTTTACAAGTTTTTGTTCAATATATCTTAAAGTCTTTAAAACTCACATTAAAATCTTAGACATTTTATCCGATTCTTTTGAATTTCCTTTATTTTTCTAATCTCGTGTCAAACTTACTGAATTCAGTGAAGTTTTTTCATATATTTACATTGTTTTCAATTATTTTGACTTTACCTTGAATGGTTTTGAATTCTTCTGAATTTATCCTGAATTTTTGTCCTTTGAGCGTGAAAAAAGTACACTGTGAACGTCACAAAAAGTACTCTTTGGTCCCTATATTTTATCCCATATGGACGGTGAGGCCTGTAACATTTTCAATTAAGTCTAAACAACATTTCTTATTTTTGTTTCAATTTTTGCAGATCAACACAATAGACAAACTTATAACTTGGGTTATCCGGTAGAGTATAACAGCGTGCCAATTTTTTCGGCAATTACTGGTAACTTCATAGAGGATGAATATCACATTAAAAGTATTTAGAGTCGTATTGTAAGTGCATTTAAAAATTATATAGATTTGAAAAATAAACAGATACCTTCAAAAAATTTTACATTGTGTTTTTATGTAATTTATTACAATTAAAATAAATTAGGTTTATCAGATACACCGAGGTTTTGAAGAGCATCGGATGAGGATTTACTATCGGCGAGAAAACTGTAGGCATCTGCCTTTGAAGCTTAACAACTCAGTCAAAAAAATGCTAGCGCAACAAAAAAACAGTCATTTAAAAGCTGAAAGTGTTCTACGTTAATGAGCTTGAAGACGTTTATGTAAAAAAAATTTTGTGCTTAGCAGACTGAAAAATGTAAAAAAAGTAAGTATTTTTGGGTACATTTAAGAACAGTCAAGTTTAGAGCATTATTTCTTATACAAGGGGCGATGGAAAAAATTGTAAAAAATTAATAAGTATGAGGAAAACTGTTGTCAACCAGTTGCAGTTGAGAAATTTGAAAAATAATAAAAATTGTTGCTTAAAGGCACAAAAATGTGCAACTATATTATCTTCAGTTCTAATACAGATATTAAAGCGATTCAAACTGCCAACTGTAATTGATAGGCTCTGTATTTATTTTCAATCACCCGGAAGGATGTGTTAGTCTTCTTTTTTGTGAAGATCGCGATATTTTCAGACATTTTTTTTGTTGGAAAACAAGTGACAGAAATCAGGGGGCCCTTTTTTAGTTTTACTGCCGACCGCTGGTGTCATTCTTCGGCCCCTAGTTCTGTATGCTTGGTTGGCACCTGGCCACGGGTCAAAGAAAGGGACCAGCGGTCGGCAGTAAAAAATTAGAACTGAAGATAATATAGTTGCACATTTTTGTACTTTTAAGCAGCAATTTTTAATATTTTTTAAATTTCTCAACTGCAACTGGTTCACAACAGTTTTCCTCATACTCATGAATTTTTTTAATTTTTTCCATCTCCCCTTGTATAAGAAATAATGCTCTAAACTTGACTGTTCCTAAATGTACCCAAAAATCCTTACTTTTTTTTACATTTTACAGTCTGCTAAGCACAAAAATTTTTTTACATAAACGTCTTCAAGCTCATTAACGTAGAACGTTTTCAGCTTTTACATGACTGTTGTTTTGTTGCGCTAGAATTTTGTTGACTGCGAGCCCATAGTTTTCTCGCCGTTGAACATTGTTAAACATTTCGAAATTTTTCAAAGACTATTGTCTTTTACTTTTAGATTAGTTCATTTATTTTTCTACTTTAAAATTTCAAAAATAAAAATCTCGTTATTTTATTGGCTAATTTGCTTTTAATTTTACGCACAGCATCTTAGGGCAGTCTGCTAGCCTATAATTCAGGATATTTTGTCTTTGCTTTTGGATATCGAGGCTACTATCTAATATAATTTTAACTGGATTATAATCGGAAGAGCGGTCGTCTACAACATTTAACTCTTTGTTGCAATTTATATTTTTTGCTTGGCCTATATCGACAATACTCGGTAACGCACCGCTGTATGGATATAGTGTAAAAGTATCGGGAGCTAGTAACGTAAAAAAATTAAATAAATTTTTGACCGCGTAATTATGTAAAATTTTTCCGTTCGCATTACCCCTACGACAATTCCACTACATATTTTTGGTGTTCAGATTGCGGAACATCAAAACTTTGTTATCGCTTTTAAAAATCATATTTAAGTCATTTAAATCTAATTTATTTTTCGGAGGATTATAGACTGACACAATTGTGACATTATTTTCGAGTTTTATAGCAACATTTTCAATATATTTAGAGTCAATTTCAATTTTTGTATACTAAGGTCCATTTGAATAAATATTAGAACCCGTCCTCTGGTTTTGCCGCCTAGTCTATCTTTCCTAATAACATTGTAGCCTGCATTGGCATTCCAATGCGCAATAATGATTAAATTTTTATATAACCTAAAAGTTCAACTCGTTGCGAGCTCATTCGGTAGTTCGAAGAAATCCGATGTGTGGCATTGCTCTTGTCGTTTTTCCTGTTCTTGGTTCTTAACTGGAATGTACTTGTCAGCTCCATTTTTCGTAAGTACCTTTGTCCCACCCTACATGTGCTTGGCTGCTCCAGGGGTTGTAAGCACCTTTGGGGGATCAGTTGATGGCCCTAACAGCGGAAAGTTGTGTTGCAGCCTTGTAATAGGCAAATGTTTTTGTTGTCGTCTGTCATGGAAACTAGGCTTAGTTTTTCTTGATTACAATTTTTCAAGATGTTTGATGTAGACTTCGCACTTAGAGAAATTTGCAGGATGATTTCCCAGACAGTTGGCACACTGCACCTGATCGGTATATAGTTTTTTACAATCTTTAGTTAAGTGATCACCGACACTCTCAACACATTTAGGATTACTGCTGCAATGTGAGGAACCGTGTCCGAATTTTTGGCATCTGTGACACTGAGTAGCGCGTCTCGTATTTCTTAAAGCTTCACAGCATACCCTCACTGAGCACACATATCTGATATTTCTCACTGTTTTAAGGTTTGATTCCGGATTCATTGTAACGAGGATACTAGGATGATAAGTTTTATTTGGCTTTTCGTTTTTATCCTCTTCGTTGGGGTTCCTTGGTTTTAACAGCGCGACTTTGAGACACTTCACACCTTAACTTTTAATATCATTCATAATGCCTATGATCGAAATATTTGGTAAGCCGTTAAGCACTAGGCTTTTTGGCTTCTGTTCCTTAAATATGTGCGGTAAAATATGGCACTCTTCCTTCATCCAAACACCGTCGTAGAGCGTTGTCGTCCTCTCTTGTATCCAATCGAACTGAGAGTCCTTCCTTAACTAATGCCACCTTAATATATTTGCTGAGTGTGCAATTTTTGATCTGTCCTATCGTTTCGGCGTAGTTTGTGATAGCCCTGGTGATAATTATGGGAGGGACTCTTTGTTTCTTCTGTTCATTCGCAGTTTTGACGTCATAGTCTGAATCCTCTTCTTCAGTCTCGCGTTTTTCTTCGGTTTGAGGAACCTTGTGGTATAGCTCGTCATCGGATGACAATGCTTCATAGCGGTTTTGCAGAAGCACCGCTTCACCAACTTTCTTCTGTCGTTTGTTTTGTACCATGATGATGCACTAAGTACATCCCTGATCACAGCCCCCTACGTCGAACTTAAACTAACAAGTTTTTATCTAAGGGATCGTCCACAAATTACGTAAGACGTTTTTCTTTTGTTTAAATAAAGACGAGCATAAAATTGCTGTGAAGTTGAGAAGGACACAACGATATAAACAAAAGAAAAACATCTTACGTAATTTGTGGACGATCCCTAAGGCAATTTAATGATCCATTGAACTACACTTTGTCTTTTCAAAACCTTTTATTTATTTAAATTAAATGTGATACACGAGTTGTACATAAGTAATTCTTATTCTTAGTGCTGTACCTATTCCCACCAGGAATTTACCAGCTTAAATTGATCCTTTATTTTATTTGGCACATTTTCGGTGATTTTTCATATCAGACGCTAGATATATTTTTTATTATCGGGAAAATAAGGTTGAGCAAAAATCCATAAATTTATACTCCTCTTACAACTATCTCAAGAAAAATAAAAATAGACTTATAACGCTTATATCTGAGTTATGTACATATATACACGGTGTTCATTGTACCAGCAGGTGGTGTGGCAGTTTACAATTAAGTTTAAACTGTGCATTTTCTTTTGTGTAGATTCTGAAATCTTCAATAGCTTTAATATCATTTATTTTATTTTCATAAAATATTTTGTATGAGCATAGATATTTACTAATTTCGATGACATTGATTCTTTTCCTAATTCTTAAATTGCTCTCTCTCTCTCGGGCTCGCATTTGTGATCATTTTCAACAACTTATTTTCTAATACTGTTATTTTTTGATGATTTGATTTACAGGAGCTACTCCAGATAGGAGCCACATAAAGTATTATCGGCTTGATGAGTGCTTTATAAATAATGACGTTATTCTTTATAGATAATTTACTTCTTCTATTTTTCAGCCTGTAAAGGAGTCCTACCATTTGCTTAGCTTTAATTATAATATTTTTAATTTGATGCGAGTATGTCATTTTATTATCTAAGAATATGCCTAGGTATTTGAGAACAATTTTTGGTTCAATTGTTGCGTTGTCTATCCTAATTGTAGGTAAATTCATTGTACTCGTGTTTTTCTTAGTGATTATCACAAATTCAGTCTTTGTTGCATTAATTTTAGTTTTTAACCTATGATTGTATCTCAAAAATATGTCGAGATGTTTTTGAACTTTATTTACTGCAATTTCTATTTTCCAAGAGGATGAGAATACCGCTGTATCGTCAGCGAACAGTGCTATTTGACTTGAATCTAGCTTGATAATATCATTTAAGTAATATATGAATAGGATTGTTTCCAGGATAGATCCTTGAGGTACTCCTGCAGATATTCTTTGTATCTTCGAGATACATTTTTATATTACTACTCCAAATGATCTATTTCTAAGATAGTTCTGTATTATTTTTATCAAATACAGCGGTATTTTAATCTCACTTAGTTTATATATTAGCCCCTCGTGCCAGACGGTGTCGAATGCTTTTTCGATATTTAATGAGACAAGTGCTACTGATTTATTTTTGTTGATTTCAGTAATTATATTATTTACAGGTCGAATATTTTTTTCCAAAGTGGGTAACAAGCTAATTGGTCTGTAATTAGATGAAAAGAGTTTGTCTTTTCCCGATTTAGGAATAGGAATTAAATTTGCAATTTTCCATGATTTAGGAAAGTAAGATATTTTCAGAGCAGAGTTGAATATGTATGTCAATTGTACTTGGGATTTCCGAGGTAAGTTTTTCAGAATAAGGTTCTGTATGCCGAGTGGCCCGGGGGCCTTTTTTGAGGGTGTATTCTTAATTGCTTTCATAATTTCTCTAGGCGAGGTAAGTATGATGTCGGTAGGATTTAAATGTGTACTTTCTACAGTTCTATACTTTCTATGTACTAATTTTTCGGTGAATACATTACTCAGGTCTGGTGAGGTGGTGGACATTCTCGTACTGTTCCGCAAGAACATTAGCTTTGTCAATATCTTTGAATACTAGTCCGTTTTCCCCATGCAGTCGGCTAATTTGCGAAAGGAAATGCTTGGAATAGGAGCGTGACTTTTTCTAGTCTACCCTTTCATTCATTGTTGCTAAGTTGTTTTATCTCTTTTTTAATAATATTGGATATGTTATTTTTAATTTTTCTATATATTTTATGCCGGGTAGTTTGAAAAAGCCTTCGGATTTTATTGCGTTTTGTGATTAATTCACGTATTTGTGGTGGATTAGGGTTCGCTTGGTAATTGAATGTTGTTTTGGGTATTGATATTTCTATGGATTCAGTGATTGCCTTTGTAAGACTTGTTACGCTATATTCTATGTCTTCGCATGTTTCAGGTTTGGAGTTTATTTCAATACTTTTGCTTACCTCGTAGATTGTGTCAATGTAAATATGTTTATTTAAGTTTTTAATTATTGCAAAATCTACTGTGCTGGGAACTGCCCTATTTCGATAAGGGTAAAGCGTGGGACAGTCTGGAGCAATTATTACCAGTGACTTGTCATTAGAATATGGTGTTTCCATTCTTATTATTAATTTTACAATGACAAGATTCATGTTTTGCATTGAAGTCTCCAAATGCAATCACCGAGTTGGAAGTTCGGAATATATTATCTAGATCAGTCTTAATAATATTCTGATGTGGTGCATAAACAGAGGCTATTACTAAGTTGTTTTTTAATTGAACACCTATTGATTCTACTTTTCTGTTTTAATGTCCATTTCTGAAGCATCAATCGAATTTCTTACGAAAATAGCTACCCCGCCCCCTCTGTTTCTATTATCCCTGTCTTTTCTGTAGCATGTATAGCCTTGTACATGGAACCGAATTTTAGAAATCAGCTTGGTTTCATTGAATAACATTATATCTACTTTTTGATTAACGATAAATTTCCTCACTTCACGATATTTTTGACATATGCCATTTGCATTCCAATGTACTATTACAATTTTTTTTCGCAGTGATAGTATTACCTGATTTATTTTTCGGAATCGTCAATGAAAAATGCATATATAATTCCTGCTTCATCTTTCTTACTTTTAGCGTTTATAAATTTATTTGTGAGATCCCTAACTTGTAGTATCATTTTTTGAAGATCTATCATTTCGTGTATAGACTTACATAACTCGTCGAATTCGATGAACATTCTGGCTTCTTCTCCAAGGATGCTGCCTAGCGGACCTACTTGAGATAATTTTTCTGCCGGCTTCCAAGCATTCAGGGCATTCTTTGCTGCTGCTGGTTCTGCATTCGCAGGGTGGAGCCTGCTGTTGATCTACGGGAATTTCCTGCTGGTCATCTTCGGAGGTGCTGGATGTGGATGATCACGACTGTTTCTTGGTGGAATTTTGGCCAACTGCCTGCGTTTTCTTGGTTTAGTGACTTTTGTCGCATTTGACACATTTTGGAATGTTGTGGTAACTTGCGGTGCCGTGTCCGAATTGCTGACACTGATAAGACTGTATGCCTTTTCTTGTATTGTAATATTTTTCCCATTTTATCCTGACGGACGCTACAGCTTTGATTTTGAGTATATCCTTGAACGTAGTTTCTTTGCTACACACTACCATAACTGGTGGATAGTCCTGCGCACGATCCTTCCTTATGTTCATGGTCACTACTCTGAGAGGGGAGAAGCCTAATTGCTTCAGTTCCTCGGTGATATCTTCTTCTTTCATCCTGTGCAGTTATTTTATGACAAATTTGTTCATTTTCTGCTGCTGATCAGCGTAGGTGTGAAATGGGATGTTTTCTTTTTTAAGAAATTTCATATTCATTTCGTAGTCCTGTTCTGTGGATCTATATATGGTTAGAGCGTATTTTGAGCATTTTAGTTGTGAGCTTTTGGAGAAAGGTCTTATGTGATCGCAGACCTTAGCTCTCAGGTACAGAGGTACGAGAGGATAAAGAATTATAGAATGAATTGAACCCTGTAGAATGTCCCATTGTCCCTAAGTTATAAATATTAGTTGGTCGCGGTTGCTTTTAATCACTGCCGTACTTCGAATTATAGAGATTATCATCACGACAGGGCATACAATTTTTTTCTAATTGTCAAGAAATTCGAATTATCGAACTTCGAATTGTCGAGAAATATTAACATGGGAAACATCAGGTTTCAGCCGGGGCCAAAAAAAGAGTTCGCATTATCGACGTTTCACTGTAATCATAAAAATTCAGGACCAGACCCACCTTTTTTAGTGTTTCTTATTTATTACCCCAAATTTTGAACTCTATATGGCGCTTCGTCTCTTGTTGATGACTTCTGGTCACGTAGCCCATTCATCACATGGCCTTAAGGCGATCTCAACGTACCGCATCATACAAGGCTTCTCAGCGACCTTTTTTAATTGTTCCGCGCTTGTCTCGATCTCAAAACTGGACGGGGGCTGTTGCTCTCACACGGCGGCTTCTATATTATGTTACAGTGGTACATTTGAATTGAATCTTGTATGATTTCTGTTCCGCACCACCATAGCCTAGTCCACTTGTCACTGAAGCATGAATTTTTTTAATAAAGAAATTAAATTCATTTCCCAGTAAACATAAAAAATTCACCTGACATGCATTTAATTTGCATACAAATATAAAAGTGTCCGAGTGAAGTTTATAAAAAAATTCTTTTGCTGAACCATGCATACTCCTCCAGATATATTCTACCAAAATAGTCTTCAGTCCTGGAAACTGCAATTCAGGGCAGAAAAGTTTATCAAATATGGTCTGTATTAGGTTTGATTGTTCGAATCTTATATACCGCCCACTTTTCACAATGTTCGAACGCGAAGCGCACAATATTTTGACTGAACTGCAACAATCACTGTTTCAGGGCAGCAACGGTGATAAAATAAGGTCAAGATCGATTTGGCCATAGCGAGAAGAGGGCGGTATATATGATTGGCACAAACGCACATGATGATGATCTTATTTTAGAAGCGTTGCTGCCCTGAAACTGTGAGTGTTGCCCTTAATCTCAATAGTTGAACGGTTCGCATTTGGAAGTAGCGAGTGGCGAGGGATTTATATCATTGGCATTACCTTTAATCAAACGGAGCTCACTTTGCATCCTTCCCCCTCTCAAAGCAGTATTTGTATCAGTTATCTTAAACCTTGCACGCTTCGCGCTCCGCCGTTCATAAAAGAAGACGATATGTATGATTAAGACAATCGCACATGATTATGACCTTATTTCAGAACCGTTGTTGCCCATAAACAGTGCGTGTCGTTGTTGATTCTTGATATTAAGCGCTTAACGGTCGAGCGTTGCGAAAGGAGGTCGATATATATATATATATATGATTGAGAGAATTGCACATGATTAAAACCTCATTTTGAAACCAATGCTGCATATGATTCGGACAATCGAAGTTGATACTGCCTTTATTTGATGACCTTCCTACCCTGAGACAGTTAGTGTTGCAGTTATTTCCAAATATTGGGCGCTTTGCGATCGAACGTTTCGAGAAGTGGGGGATTTATATGATTGGATTTATTACTAACCATATTCAAGCACCGTTGCTATAATTAAATTGTGAATGTTGCAGTTTATTCAGAATATTAAGCGCTTAGCGTTCGGCCGGTGTGAAAAGGGGGAGATTCTTATGATTGGCATTGCCGCATTTGATAATGACCCTAATTTATCACTGTTGCTGCCCCAAAACAGTAAGTGTCGCAGTTGATTAAAAATATAGAGCGAGAAGCGAGAAGCGCGTTGTGTGAGGCGGATGCAGTGTTTATCACATTTTAATGTGTGATACTGATTTGTGGTCGTGTTTTCTTTCAATGCTATATGGATATATCTTATTGGTCCTTATAACCTAGCAATGAAAAAATTTAGTTCATACTATCCGATCTTCGGAAAATTCTGGACTCTTATGAGATTGCCCTTGTATCCAGCGTTGCCTCGACCTCAGCCACTCCGACCAATGTCTTGGAAGCCATGGACACCCTGCAATCTCAAGTAAATTTTGATTTCTTGCTCGATGATGCTTCCGACTTTCCGAAAGTCAAATATAAACGCGCCAAATGGAATCGCACTATCAGTCCCACTAAATAAACTAGCCCGTCGCAATCCGATGATGAGTCTGTCTTCTCGACCTCATCGGATGACGTTGAATCCACAACTAAGGAACGCAATCCTCCCCCAACCCTTATCCTTCGTAAAGAACCCTGGCCTAAAATACATTCAGCTCTTTTTAAAGTTGATATTCCGATCCGCTCTGCCAGAAACACCTCTGACGCTATAATAGTCTATCCCTAAACAGTTGATAGTTTCCGTGCCATCACTCTCAAATTCGACAATCATAAAATTAGCTACAACACCAACCAACTTCAACAGGACAAAGACCTTATCGTTGACATCAGAGGAGTCAACGAGTCCCTTACTGAAGAGTCCATCCTCGAAGAGCTACAAAGAAAACTTCCCTCTGTTAAACTAGTTCATCGCAAGAAAAAAGGTAAAAAAATCTGGCCCCTGGTTTTCGTTCATCTTGGCCCATCCTCTCCCACATCCAAGTCCATTTTCAAAACCAAACTCTTTGCTCGCCTCAGCGTGCAAGTTAAAGCCAAACGAAAATCCAATGTCATTCCTCAATGCCGTCGTTGCCTCAAATTCTTCCACAGGCTAATTACTGCCATGCCTATTGGGCTTGCGCCTTCTGCGGACGAAGCCGCGCCGCAGCATCTTGCCCCGCTAGAAATCAAAAAGATTCCACTCTATCCTGTCTCATTTGTAAAGGCCCTCACTGGGCCACCTACTGCGGATGCCCTGAAGCTCCACAAAAACCTGGATCCAAGTCACCTTCAACCTGCCAACACCCTAAACCCAATCCTACTGCCAACCTTTCTTCCCTTCCTAAACCTCGTAGTGCTTCCAAGGCCGCTATTTCTCACAAGTCCTTCATTATTATTATCGGATAGCCCTGAACTCTCTCCTCCGAAAAAATCTAAAATCGATTATCTCCATCTCAAATATATTCTCGAAACTTCTTCTATTAAATGCTGTCAAATCTGTTCTACTTCTGATCTGGATGCAGATGTTGAAGCCCTGACAAAATACATCTAAAAATCTGTTTAACTTGCATTTCGCATCCATCGGTAGATCCTCCTTCGACTCCTATATAGCCGAAGCCGACTTGAGTCCCAAAAGATACTGGAAATTCATCAAATGCCTTCGAAATAGAAAAACCGACCCCTCCCCCTCTCTCGCCATAGACGATCAATCTTTCTCTCTTGGTCAGGAATCTTGCACAAATTCACTGACTTCGATGACCATATCTCAAATACTGCACAAAATTTCATTGTTACCGACACAAACTTCATTCCCACCTCACCTATAGAAGTCTCCGACATAATCTGCTCCTTGAACAGCCGTAAAGTTCCCGGCAATGACTCTATCAGTAATAATGTACTAAAAACTCTTCCCCGCAAACACATAATAGCCATCTGGTATTTCATAGGCCTGGAAAGAAGCTATTGTAATCTTTCTCCCAAAACCGGGTAAACCTCTCAGCTCAGCATCTACTATCGGCGAGAAAACTATAGGCATCTGCCTTTGAAGCTTCACAACTCAGTCAAAAAAAATGCTAGTCAAAACAAAAAAACAGTGTTCTACGTGTTCTACGTAAATGAGCTTGAGGACGCTTATGTAAAAAAAATTTTGTGCTTAGCAGACTGAAAAATGTAAAAAAAAAGTAAGGATTTTCGGGTATATTTAAGAACAGTCAAGTTTAGAGCATTATTTATTATACAAGGGGCGATGGGAAAATTTTGAAAAATGCATGAGTATGGGAAAAACTGTTGTGAACCAGTTGCAGTTGAGAAATTAAAAAAATAATAAAAATTGTTGCTTAAAAGTACAAAAATGTGCAACTATATCATCTTCAGTTATAATACAGATACTCGTATTAAAGCGATTCAAACTGCAAACTGTAATGGATAGGCCCTGTTTTTGTTTTCAATCACCCGGAAGGATGTGTTAGTCTTCTTTTTTCTGAAAATCGCGATATTTTTTGATATTTTTTTTTGTTGGAAAACAAGTGACAGAAAGCAG
>NC_046657.1:107624629-107628671 GCF_010883055.1 Belonocnema kinseyi | reverse complement strand
TTTCATAGCACTGATTTTCACAAAGCTCCATTCGTGTTTTGCACTTCACTTCGATCACTTTTAGAAAGTTTTATTTCACTAGACACTAACGGACTGATGCCTCAATCTGTCTGAGGATACGGCGCACGAAGGAAGCGCTGAACGAAGTGGGGAGAAACAGGTTATGATTGCTTCTCTATCGAATTCGCTATATCTAATGCCTTGTCAATCAATGTCCGAGTTTCTGCGATTCTCGATGCAATCGATTTATTTGTGTGTGGCCACGCAGCCAGCCCGCGACGCTAGAGAACGGGATAAACTGGCCAAGTAAGAGGCGAGCGCGGGACTATGGTCCCGCGCCGCCATTTTGTTTTTGAAATATCTGACTTCAAATTTAAAATCAGCGACCCCAAAAACACATGTATACTAAGTTTCATGTGAATCTAATCACAATTTTCAAAAAGTCTCCGCCATTTTGTTTTTGCAAAATCTGACTTCAAATTTTGAATCAGCGATCCTAAAAACCAACATACATCAAGTTTCAAGCAAATCTGATAACAATTGCGAAAAAGTGTCCTCCATTTTGTAGCTGTCATTTTGTTTTTGGGAAATCGAACTTCAAATTTGAAATAAGTGACCCCAAAAACCCCCAAGTGAGAAATTTCATCGGCGAAAAATTGAGTCTTCAGGTTTTGACCAAATTTTCGGGCGTTTCGACCACTGTGCGACGGTCGAGGGAAGCCAGCCCGGGCCCAGCACCTCGGCAGGCCCCGCGCTATGAGGACCCTTTCATTGTCATGGGATTTAAGGCGGTTTCAATAACTAAAATCCTAAAGACATGGCTCAATTCAATTCTGATTATCTGAATCATTTTCCTGATGTAATTTTAAGAAAATGAAAAAAATTTGATGAATATCTGTTAACATTTCGAGTATTTAAGCATATCTTTAAGTACATGCAAAATTACAAGAACTGTCAACTGGCATTGAAGATATTAACCGATTTTCATGAACTTTCTTTTCATTTGCTTTAAATCAGATTAGGAAATTGATTCAACTAATTAAAATTTAATTTATTAACATTTTAACACATTTTCATTTTTCTCAACCGATTCTAATTCTCTCGCGTGAAGCATGCAACCTCCCGCATGATCGAGGTCTAAGCAATATAGTCCGGGCGCCATACCCACTTCCGTCGGATTCACGTTTGATATGCAATGTTGTTAATGATTCTTGTTCAGGCTGATCTCCTGATTCCGAATCTGCGTGATAGCCCTCTGGCATTTATGGCGTTCTCGAGATATAAGAGATTAATTAAATTTTCATGATCAATTTATTATTGAATTACCGTTCAATATTTAAAAAAATTTTCTTTTGCATTATTGTAGAGGTGAAGAAGAGGAATGAAAGTTGTCTTGACATTTATTCAATGAGATCACTAGTTTTTGCAAAAAAAGCGTGAATAAGTAAAATAATGGACAAAAATTATTATCCTTTCTGTGCAGATTAATATTTTTTTATTTGACATTTTTTTATAATCGAAAATATGAGTTGAAAGAACAATTCTCATAAGAGACGCTATTTCTCTAAAGTTAATAATTTTAAAGATGGAAGGGTTTTAATTAACGAACAAAAAATGCCTTATAATTAATAGTTCTGTTTCTCGACAGTGATTTGTTTTATTACGAAACGTTTAACACAGAAGCGTTCTTAACTCTATAATAAATATATTTTCGTATAAAGTCGATAAAAAATAAATTATTTTGACAAAATTAGGCATAAATGTTGAAACAATCTTTATAACTTGACACAGCTTCCCGGGAAAAAGATATAAAGGAGTAAAAATTTGCACAGTGCTTCTTGTAATCTCTCCGAAACCAGTGATATCATTTGTAATCGAAATCTATTAATATTCGCATCTGTAGAGGTAATGAAAATATCTGAAACAAAATCACTTCTAACTATGTTTCTATACGCCCTACGAGGTTGGGATAAAGTTCAAATAATTTAAAACTTTAATTAGAATCCATTCATAATATTTATTTGTTTAAATTTTGATTCCCTGTAGAATTATCATTGATAATTTTTATTTTTTTTTTTTTTTGAGATGGCCTGTGATTAGGTACAATAGGCTAGCTACTCCCTGGTGGGCTCGCATGGGCACGAAGCGCGAACATGTGCACCAAAGGGTCAAAACGCAAAGGCGTAGACATATGTCGAGAAACAGGACTATTAATTAAAAGGCATTTTTCTTTCGTTAATTAAAACCCTTCTATCTTTAAAATTATTGACTTTAGAGAAATAGCGTCTATTTTGAAAATTATTCGTTTCAACTCATATTTTCAATTATAAAAAAAATTTCAAATAAAAAAAATTACTCTGCACAGAAAGGATAATGATTTTTGTCCATTATTTTACTTATTAACGCTTTTTTTCGCAAAAACTAGTGATCTCATCGAATAAGTGTCAGGACAACTTTTATTCCTCTTCTTGACCTCTAGAATAATGCAAAAGAAAAATTTTTTTAGATATTGAACAATAATTCAATAATTAATTGATAATGAAAATTTGATTGATCGCTTATATCTCGAGAACGCCATAAATACCAGATGGCTATCACGCAGATTCGGAATCAGGAGATTAGCCTGAACAAGAATCATTAACAACATTGCATATCAAACGCGAATCCGACGGAAGTGGGTATGGCGTCCGGACTAGTAGTACTGCAAGGACATTCGCGCATGAAACGTAACAACACGAGACGAGAAGGCAAGACCGTATAAAGCGGTCGGAAGTTTTACTCGCATAATTTGCGAGTGAATTGATGCTGGGGGTTGGGTGACAGGTCACTGAAGAACGAAGTTTTGCTGCGTGAGTGTGAGCTGCATCGATAATGGAAGGAAGCTTGGTTTCCGAGAGTATTTGTTTGTTGCGGATGAACCAAGGAATGTTTAAAGAGGAGCGGAGATGGCGCTTACAGGTACCGTTTAATTTAGAAAGACGATTTGGGGTGGCAGAGCCCCAGATAGGAATCGCGTAGGTCCGTTCGTCAGCGTATTGGACCGTGACTATTTTCTCGTCAACAGGTATGTCGTAGCAAAACAGGTTGAAGAGAGAGGGAGAGAGTTTGGAGCCCTGAGGGACACCAGAGGTGATAGGTTAGGAGTCCGATAAGGATTTTCCAACGCGAGCTCTGAAAGGATTGAGTCAAACCGATGGGATAGCGCGGAAACTTTAGCCTTATGAGTTTGTAGATAAGGCCGCCGTGCCAAACCCTATCAAAGGATTATTTGCATCCAAAAGAAGCATGGCTGTGTGACTGCTTGTTGAGATTTTCGGCAATGCACTCGGACACACGGAGAAGTTGGTGGGCTCTTCCATGTCGTTTGCAAAACCGTGCTGGAAGTCAGGGAGAAAGTTGTTATGTGAGACAAATTCATGAATACGGATGAGAATAATGTTTTTAGCTAGTTTACTGAGAGTGCGAAGTAGACTGATAGGTCGGTAGCTACTATCTGCGAGAAAACTATAGGCATCAGCCTTTGAAGCTTAAAAACTCAATAAAAAAAAATGCTAGCGCAACAAAAAAACAGTCATATAAAAGCTAAAAGTGTTCCACGTAAATGAGCTTGAAGATGCTTATGTAAAAAAATTGTTGTGCTTGGCACACTGAAAAATGTAAAAAAAGTAAGGATTTTCGGGTACATTTAAGAACAGTCAAGTTTAGAGCGTTATTTATTATACAAGGGGCGATGGGAAAAATTTGAAAAATTTCATGAGTATCAGAAAAACTGTTGTGAACCAGCTACAGTTGAGAAATTAAAAAAACAATAAAAATTGTTGCTTAAAAGTACAAAAATGTGCAACTATATTATCTTCAGTTCTAATACAGATATTAAAGCGATTTAAACTGCAAACTGTAATGGATAGGCTCTGTATTTATTTTCAATCACCCGTAAGGATGTGTTAGTCTAATTTTTTGTGAAAATCGCGATATTTTTATACATTTTTTTTGTTGGAAAACAAGTGACAGAAAGCAGGGGGGGGGGCTTTTTTTTATTGCC
>NC_046657.1:107611652-107624529 GCF_010883055.1 Belonocnema kinseyi | reverse complement strand
TTGCGAAATATGTATCTAAATCTTAGATTTCTTAAAAACTTAAAGATGTACCATCTATGTATTTTAATTCATGAATAATAAAGATCTTTTAAAATGCAAAATCGCAGAAACTCGCACCTGAATTTTCGATTTTCCAGACGGTAAGACCTTTACTTGAATTATGAATCTAAGAACAACGCGGAGTTTCGCGGAAACATAACTTTTCGGACGATTTTCGAAAAATTGTTAATGTAAAACTTATAAACACTTGTTATACAAAATGAATTGTTAAAACATATTACCAACCTTGAGGTGCCTCCTCCATCTTCTTCAAGATTTTTGCACATTCGACAATTCCTGAGTGAACTTCGAATGTTGTTTTTCTCGTTCCTATTGTAGCACGTTGCACGGAGCACGATATAACAAGGGCGACTTTCAGACGCTACTACGCGTCTCAGGCACGCCATCTGTTTGCTAAACGAGAAATAAATATGGAGGAACCTCGTTCACCGAATATCATGCAAAATCTCTCGGAAAATTTTTTTGTGTGGTTTTGACCAACTTTTTGGGCGTTTCAAACCACTGTGCGTCGGCACTAGTTTGGGAATCGTTGGCTTAGACTACCAAATTTCGAATTTTTTTTAGAGTTCTGACGTCATTTTGAATAATTTTTGCAGTTCCTGATAACTTTTAAAAATAGTTCTGGCGTATAAATATTCTAAAAATGGATTTTTCAAAATTGGGGGCTAAGTTCACGTTCCTCCGCTCTTTTTGAAAAATGAACTTTTTTAGAGTTCTAGGTAGATTTGCATAGTTCTATAGTCCCTGATACTCCTGAAAAATAATTTCAAAAAAATTAGACCAAATTTTGAAAATCCCAACATTTCAGAGAAATTTTACGAAAGAGATCATGGATTTCTGGTAGCGCCATATAGTTCTACAAAAAAATCTAATAACATTTTTCTATAAACTTAAAATCCAAAAATATACAGCACTACACATACCCAAAAATTTTGAGAATTTCAGGGTCTCTGATCAGAGTTCTGGTAGCCCTTTGAATAGATGCACAAAAAAGGTTAATAACATTTTTCGATAAACACAAAATCGAAATCCCTACACAAACCCAAATAAATTTGAAATTAAAAATTTTGAGAATTTCAAGGTCTCTGATCCGAGTTCAGGTAACCCTCTGAATATTTCTACAAAAAAGTCTAATAACATTTTTCGATAAACACAAAATCCAAACCCTTACAACATTTTATATATACCCAAATATTTCGAAGTTCCAAATTTTGTGAATTCCAGAAGTTCTAATTCGAGCTCTGGCAGTTCCGTTAATAGTTCTACAAAAAAGTCTAATAATATTTTTCGATAAACTCAAAATCCCAAAGCCTACCTGTTAAACCTTTTCAAATTTTCCAAATTGTGTAACTTTCGAGTTTTCAATTTGTTAGAAATTACTTTATTCTAGAAGTCTTTTAGAACGACAAGAATATTAAAGAAAAGGTTGATTTGTTCGAAAGTGGGGAGTCATCTCTATTTTTTTAAGAAAAAAAATTTGGCCTAATTTTTCCGAAATCTATTCAAAAGAATTTCAGAACTCTAAAAAAATCGAAATTTAGAAAGTGAGGGGCCAAGTTCACACGCATATAATTAAGAGAAAAAATTATTTCTTTCTGCATTCAAATGTCCATATTAGGCATTTGTTTATAAGATTAATAAAAAATATCGGATGACAAATTTTTATGATCGAGTATTAATACATTAATATATATTAATACAATATTATATTAATAATATATTGATCCATTTCGCTGCATTGCTTTTATCTCAAAATGGTGAAAAACTGATAGATTCACAAATCCTAATAACTTAGATGAAGTTCGTTCAATCTGTTATAAACAAAATCGATTATTGCTGTATATTGAAGCCTGGAAGTTCTTTTCAATACGTTTTTCATAATTTTTCATTTTATCCCTAAATTAATATTCTGATGGAGGTAAGAGACGTTTAAAAATATTTTTCATTTTTATTAACAATTTTTATTCTACAATTGTAGGCTCTGGGTCATTTTGAACCCCAATTTTCTAATTCGCCGCACTGTGCGATTGACCGAATTAAGCCTCCGGTGCGCTCGAATTGAATCAAAAATGCAACGCATTAATAAATACATTAATAAATGTAAGTAGGATATAATACAGCTTCAAATGAGGTTGCATGTGAATTCGTGATTAACCCATAGGAATTAAAATGTCTGCCCCCATCTAAATATTAATAATTTTTTTTGCAAAAAACGGTTGTTTTCCCTCTAATGAATGCAATAATGCACAAACGGAAATTTTAAATATGAGTCTCCTTGGACTAAGAAGACATGTATACAACAAAAGTTATACCTCGTAAAAATCATTTGGTGGCCCTGAAAAGGGCCGATTGAATAGAGGTATCGGACAATCCTAAGCACGTTCTCCCCGAATACGACGAGCCAACTGGATATCCTTGGGCATGATGGTGACGCGCTTAGCGTGGATCGCGCACAAGTTGGTATCTTCAAAGAGACCGACCAAGTAGGCCTCGCTGGCTTCCTGAAGAGCCATGACAGCAGAGCTCTGGAAACGCAAGTCAGTCTTGAAATCCTGAGCGATTTCACGAACGAGACGTTGGAAGGGCAATTTGCGGATCAACAGTTCAGTGCTCTTCTGGTAGCGACGAATTTCACGCAGAGCGACTGTGCCAGGCCTGTACCTGTGGGGTTTCTTCACGCCGCCAGTGGCAGGTGCACTCTTGCGAGCGGCTTTGGTTGCCAGCTGCTTCCTTGGTGCCTTTCCACCAGTGGATTTACGAGCAGTTTGCTTGGTACGAGCCATTTTTTACGATGCTACTTTCAAAACAAGTTCTCAAAGAATGATACAAAACTTTCAATGTACGCTGTTATATAGCCGGGTCATTTCTAATCTGATAGGTCGTTCAGCTTTGAGAAGGGAGGAACATCTGCTTACAAAGAGACCATATGCTTTGGCTTATTCGTCAGTGAGAAAAAAGAGGGGAGAAAGTGCATCAGTCCGTTCGTGGGGGGACTTGGTTTCTGATGTCTATATAATCGCGCACATTTGAAATTTTCAACATTCAGAGTTTTGCTCTTTTGTTGAGTCTACCAAAGTATTTATTGAAAAAATGACTGGCCGTGGTAAAGGAGGCAAAGGTTTGGGAAAGGGAGGAGCAAAGCGCCATCGTAAAGTTTTGCGTGACAACATCCAAGGAATTACGAAGCCCGCCATCCGTCGTCTGGCTCGTCGTGGTGGAGTCAAGCGTATTTCTGGCTTGATCTACGAGGAAACTCGAGGTGTCTTGAAGGTATTCCTTGAAAACGTAATCCGTGATGCAGTCACCTATACTGAGCATGCCAAGAGAAAGACTGTCACTGCTATGGACGTTGTCTATGCTTTGAAACGTCAAGGACGTACTCTATATGGTTTCGGAGGTTAAATTCAAAATTGATTCTAGTATTGTCTGTACACAATCGGCCCTTTTCAGGGCCAACACTTGTTTTTAACGTAGGTGAAATCTATTCTGCTTCGACATGATGCATTCTGTTTACCTGCCAAAACTCATTCTTACTTCGTTATAAGTATTCTACAATTCGAAGTTTTCATTATTTACAATCAAATTTGTCATTTGAACAGAGTTTATAGTTTCGATAATTCAAAGTATAATTGAATGTAGACATGGGATTGATCATCTTTGAAGGATTTTTGGAAGGTGCGGAAACTTTGTACCTCGTCTCTAGATGGTTATAGCCAATGAAAATTGACTATTCACATCACGTATCTCATGCATACCACTTGATTTTTTTTTGAAAATATTAACTTTTCTACACTATGTTCTCGGACTGGTACTATTTATTAAGATATTGCGAAATAATATACAAATTTTATTTTTCTAACCCGCGATATTATTAATCTTAACGTTTTATTAAAATTCTCTCACTATTATTCAAATTCACTAATCTCTTGTGGAGCTTTGGTTCTAGCTACACATCTACTCTTATCCTTATATTCCAGACCAGGGGGAACCCCAGGCCTATTCGTTTGTGAATATTCTAATATTGAAATCTTCAGTTTGGCCCGATAACCGTCACTTTAGGTGTTCAAGGAGAACCTCGAGTCTATATTTCTGAGTGACATTTTTTAATTTTTTGAAATCTTTAAAAAATGAAAAGCGATGCTCATTTTGGTTTTGAATGACGATTAATTTCATATCTGTAACACATTTATCTTTTGTCGCTAGGGAGGTTCAAAGTTCAAACAATAGGCTAACTTTGGCGTCGCTCTTTCAATGACTCATTTTTCACGAAAAAAATTATTCTTAAAAAGACGAATTTTCAACAACAGAAAGGAATTGCTGCAAACATTTCTAAAAATAATATATTTAGTAAAATATAAGAATTTAGATTTTCATAAACAAATTACCTGAATAAATTTCAAATTTTGGAAAATCATGTACAACGAATTTGTTCCTTCCATTCAAATATCTTGGGATTAAGTTTGAACTTTTTTAAAACATGGAGTTAGTCACAAATTGTAATAAAAATGTATTAATAAATATTTGTATCAACAATTTAACTCATGAATTTTTTCAAATTTTTTCCATCGCCCCTTGTCTAAACTTGACTGTTCTTAAATGTACCCAAAAAACCTTACTTTTTTTACATTTTTCAGTCTGCTAAGCACAAAATTTTTTTTACATAAACGTCTACAAGCTCATTAACGTAGAACACTTTCAGCTTGTTTTTTGAGTTCTAATTTTGTATTATACATTGACAGATCTGGTGTTTTATCTTTTCTGATTTTATTGCTAAATATCATATATTCAGTTTTCCCTGCGTTTATTTTAAGCTTCCAGGTGTCATAATAATTTTCTAATTTAAAGAGATATTCTTGAAAGAGTTTTATTGATAGCCATTTACGCAAACTTGCTATGTAAATTGCAGTATCATCGGCGAATAGTGCTAATTACATCTTTTGGTCTCTCGGTATGTCATTTGGGTAGTATATGTAAAGTGTTGGGGATACCACGAATGATCTATTTTTTTAAAGTAATTTTGATTAAATACATAGGGAAGTTCAGCTGTGAGAGCTTGTAAATGAGTCCCTCATACCAGACCGTATCGAAGGCTTTCTCTATGCCTAGAAGAACTAATACTGTAGATTTATTCCTATTGCATTCTGTACCAACATAATTTGTGACTAAAAAGTTTTTTCACAGTATTTCTGTGAGATCTGAAGCCAAATTGTTCTGGAATGAGGAATTTATTTACTTCTTCATGTTTTAATAGTCTAATATGTATGATTTTTTCTAATACTTTGCTCAACGTCGTTAGTAAGCTTATCGGTCGATAATTTTGTGGGAACAATTTGTCTTTCCCCGATTTGTGGAACGGCAGTATGTTTGCTTCTTTCCACACTTTGGGAAAGTAACTAAGAGGCACGCATTTAAGATGTAACAGAGCTGCACATAAGCCTTTTTTGGCAAGTGTTTTAATAGAATATTTTGTATCCCATCTGACCCCGGCGCTTTTTTCAGTTGCGCTTTCATAATAATCTTTTTAATTTCCTTAGGCGAAGTGAAGGAGACGTCTTCGTTTATAATTTTTAAATTCGAAATTTTTCTATACTCATTAAAAAACAGTCCTATCAGTGTCATCATTTCCCATATTTTCAGTTTGATGATGTATTTGTTGAAAACAATTAGCAAATTTCTTCCAATTTATCTGTATTGCTGATTGCCAGTCCATTTCGGCCATGAAGCGCCGGAATATTAGTATTTGTGTTTTTTGTAAAACATCTCGTCATTTTTCAGAGTGAGTTATCTTTGACTTGTAAATTATCTAGTTTCTTATCACAATTTTCGTTACTAAACTTTGTTATCTTCCTAGTAATTAAGTTTGAGACTTTTTGAAATGTTTGAGAACTTTTTGTTCCTTCTGAGGAAATCTCAAAACGTCGATATTTGATGGAATCCGCGAAAGTCATTTTTCGTATGAAACCAATACCTTCTCATTATAGTGTGAATGTAAAAAGCGCGTGCCCTATCAAAGAAATGTGAAAATCAAGATTTTAGATCTTATTTAGGCAAACCATTTTTTTATTACACATTTTACTGTACCGAGTACCTTCTTCCACACATGTAGTTTGTTTATTTTTTCGCAACTTGTGTGCAAAGGGATTCATTATGAATTTGTAGTTTTTTCCAGTGCGTGTAATTTGAGCTTTTTCATTTTTTTCGTATCTTGCATAGCCTAACCAAAAAATGTAATTTGTGGATTTTTTAATTTTTTTTGGTAGGATCAAATTTGAAGTTTTCAAATTTTCGACCAAATTAAAAAAGTTGTCATCATAATCCTGTAGGGCCTTCAAAAAGCAAAGTTTTTCTTCTTTTGACTTTTTTTCATATCATGTGTTGTTAGGCTTAAAATGTTCATTTTAGTTTTTTTTTTGATTTTGAAAATGCCCTAACTCTGATGATTTTCTATTTATAGAAAAAAGTCATAGGTATAAATTGTTTGAGTTTTTAAGTACTATGAACAACCGTACATCGAATTTTTTAATTTTGAAAAATGTGGTTTCAAAAATTTTTGGTACGATCAAATTTGGAATTTTCAACTTTTTGACCAAATTAAAAAAATTGTTATCATGCTCTTGTAGGGATTTCGAAAATCAACGTTTTTCTTCTCTTGACTTTTTTTCGTACCATGCGTTTTTTGGCATAAAATGTCCATTTTAATTTGTTTTTTTGGATTTTGAAAATGTTCTAAGTCTGGTAATTTGTGATTTTTCAAAAAAAAGTCATTTGGATAAATTGTTCAACCTTTTGAATACTATAAATAACCGTACAGAGAATTTTGGAATTTTTAAAAAAGCGGTCTCAAAAATATTCAAAATGTGCCCACATTTTGAATTTTTATCCAAAATGGCTGGCTAACGAACATGACCTTTAGCTTAGGACACTAAAGGAGTGTGCCAAAGGGCAATCTAATAGATTATTTTTTTCGAAAGTTATCGTGTACACAGACAGACACATTCGTAAAAACCTGTTTTTCGGTTTCAGAGGGTTTCAAAACGTGGTAATTTGTCTAAAACTGGGGGGGGGGGGGGGGGGTCAAATTTTACACAAATCTAATACCTTCTCTGATGAGAATGTAAAAATAAAGGCGGCATGGGCTGTGTCTATACGTCCGGATGCAACCCACATGCTCTTCCCTTTTCCAGTTCTCCCTTCCCCTTTCCAGATTCGTACGTTAATACTCTGTTCAGTGAGAGAATGATCGACAGCGCCCAGTTTTTTCAGAAAAAGGTGCAGTAAATCCCGTAAAGTTTAATCCCGTAATTAAACAGGCATTAGAAGTTTTTTCTGCGGCTATAAATCTGAGAATGATGACGTTTGGGAAAAAGAGAGGTCAGACACTTAAAACTCAGGCCCTTCACAGCAAGGTTTCCGAAGATTTAAAATCTCTAAGCCACGCCTTTATGACAGTTTGCGCGAACTGTACGAAAATTCGTCGTCCCTGTCGGCCATTCTCTCGCTGAACAGAGTATGGACTCGATCGCATTATTATAAATGTGCATGAACATACGGATTGTCCAAACGTATAGACACAGAAAAAACAATTTTTCGCATAAGAAATGTTTGGACACTAAGATGGCCCTTAAGCCACTCTTATTTTTTCATAAATAATCATTAATCGGCCATTTATAAGTGTACTGAGTCATATACTAACTTATTTTCCATTGTTTAAGAAATTTGTTTTTTCAAGTCTGTCGCTAAATGAACATATTTTATAGCCGTGATGCGTTTTTTAATCAATGAAAAAAATAAAATAATTTGCATAAATAATTTTACAATTTTTACATAATTCTTGTTTGTTCATGTATGTTGTTTGCCTAAAAAAACAGAATAAAAATTTTATCTCATCAAATTTTTTACAGACATTAATATTTTAAAGTACTAATTTGTTTTATAATAATAATCTTATACGTTCAAGCAAATTGAATATGTTTACAAAATTTAATTTTGTTTCAATAGTTTATTTTTGAGATGTTTCAAAAAATTGAAAATTTGTATCGTACTGCTTTGTTTTCTAACATTTCCCTTTAATGTTTAAACAATTTTAAATAGTTTAAAAAAATTGTTTTATTTTACTGATTCTATGTGGTTTTTTACCGGTAGAAAGGAATGTCGAACCCCTTTTCAAGCTCCCCCTTTAAAAAAAATACGTTTTAGGGACTGGTCACAAAAAAGCACAAGTAGATGATTATTATGTGTTTGAATAAATGAAAATTGTTTAACTAATTGCCAAATATATGAAACATATTGCACTCGAAATGCATTCATTGTTCCAAAAGTAACAACTTTTGACATTTTTAAGAGAAAAAAATTCTTTACAAAAGTAATATCACGAGAATATGGCTGCATTTAATTTTAGTTAGCCAAACCAATTTTTTTATGCCATAAGAAAAATGTGAAAGGAATATTGATAAAAATCGTTTAGTAGACGAGAGTACCCAAATATGAGATACCAACTCTGTTTGGCTTGATTGTCGGAATTCTATGTACTGAATTAAAAAGTAATATAGGTTATTTTAAAGGAAATTTAGTTTGTCATAAGGACCTCAAATAAAAAATGTTTTTAAAATTTTGTTTATGCTGAAAATACAAAAAATGTAAAAAAGTGCTTTTTCCAAACTCGTCAAACTATTCTCATAATATGAGATACCCCATGAAATAGCTAATAAAATGCAAAATAAAGTATTATTTTTAATGAAAAACTTCATTCTATGTTTCCGAAGTATCGATTTACTGCTATTTAGATATATTTAGTTTTTGCAGTAGTCGCAAACACTTTTGTAACCAATTTCCCCCGCGCAGCCACAGTGTTATAAAAATCAGAGGTATCTCATGAGAACCACACCGTGCACTTACTAAGTCTGACCTTTACAATGAAAAACTTCAACACTATCGACATTTTCTTACTTAGTTATTCAATCCCCATTACTCCAGGCAAACTTTACTGGTAAATACATATTTAATGAATAATAAATAAGGTTTAAAGAATTCCCTTCCAAGAACTCGACCACCATCAATTTCACAAAAAGTTCGCCTATAATCTTTACAAGCCCAATAAAAAATGGACATTCAAAATCAGCAGAACTGCCAACTGGAATTGAAGTTATTTACTAATTAGTCAAGCTATTGAAAACCTCGTAAAATTTAATTAATTCATATTTTAACAAATTGCGACCATTTATAATTGTTGCGTGTTAATTGGCCGTTGCAGCAATGCCTTGGGCCCTTCAACTACCGAAAAGTTAGCACAGCCAGCTTCATCTCTTTCGTTGAAAATACATTTTTGAAACTGACAATCAATACCATTTTTGGTTATGAAATCATGTGTTTTGTTAAAAGGTCGTCTTTCTTTGTAGAAATTAAATTGTCTTATGGAAAATTTAAACTTTTTGATTAAAAATTACATTTTTCGGTTGAATTATGAACTATAAATATTTTTGGTTATAAGTCGTTCTGTTGTAAATGCAACTATATTGTTAAAAATTAAAACCATAATTTTTGGGTGGAAATACTCTTTTCGTTTTTAAAATTAAATAATTTCGTTGAAAGTTCATGTATTTTGTTGGAAATTGACCTTGTTTAGTAGAAATTTAATTTTTTGGTTGAAAATGTAGCATTTTTGGTCAAAAATGCAATTGTTTGGTTAAAATATCAACAGTAGATCTCCTTGGGTTTAAAAGTCGATTATTTCACTAAGAGTTGAACTACTTTGTAAAAAAAATACGTTTTTTAAAAAGGTTTTTTAATTATGGTTGAAAATTTAACTCTTTCATTGAAAACTTATATTTTTCGCTTAAAAAATTGAACTTTTTGTAGATAATTCGTCTTTTTTACTTTAAAATTAAATAATTTCTTTAAAAATTCATGTATTTTGTTTAAGATTTGTCTTTTTTTGTAGATCATCAATTTTCTAGGTCGAAAATTCATCTCATTGGTTGAAAATTTAACAACTTTGTTTAAAATTAATTTTTTCTGTTAAAAATTATTGATCTTTATCTGAAAATGTAACTATTATATGATTGATTAAAAACTAAGCGTATATATTGTTTAAGTTGGAAAATCGTTTTTTTTTTATATAGAACTAGGTCAAAATCTTGGTAAAAAATTCACCTTTTCCTTTGAAAATTTAACATTTTTGTTGAAAATTTGTTTTTTTTCTTGTTCAATTCAATTTTTTAGCACAGTTTCTATCTGGAAATTGTACTATTCCATTTTTGGTAGAAACTTTATCCTGTACATTGTATTAGTTAAAACACCAATTATTTGATAGAAAATTAATTTATTTGCTTGAAAAGTAAACTTTTGGGTTGAAAATTGATTTATTGTGTTAATTAGTTTTTTTTAAGATTAATCATTTTAGTTAAAGACTAAAAACTCAACTGTTTTGTGAAAAAATTTTCTGTTTGGATGAGTTCAACAGTTTTTAATAAAAAATGTAAGCCTTTTTTTGTTGAAGATTCATCATTTTAAATGAAAATTCATCTCCTTCGTTAAAATTTAAGGATTTGGTTGAAACTTCGTTTTTTTTTTAGTTGAAAATGAAACTGTTTTGTTACACCGTTCGATTTTCAGAATTGTCAATTTGTAAATAAGACTTTTGAGTTTGGATTTATAAATAAAAATGTAAAAATTAATAATATAAAGCGACTTAAAATAAACGTATTCAATTTATAATTTAAAAAGTTTCCAATTAAAAAAGAATTGTAATTAATCCATTTTTATTGATCAAAATGATTCAGTCTTTAACATTAAAAAATTTATTTATTTATTCTTCAATTCAAATCATTGAAAGTAAGTTTATATTTTTTAACCAGAAGTCCTTGAACTATTCCGTTTAAAAATAAGTGTACACTGTTTTGTAAAAAAATCATCTTTTCGGCTTTGAAATTCAATAATTTAAAAAAAAATCCTTATTGACTGAAAAGTCAACTTTTGTGTAAAATTAATATCTTTTTGGATGAGTTCAACAGTTTTTAATTAAAAATTAAAACTTTTTTTGTTGAAGATTTATCATTTTAGTTGAAAATTCATTTATTTTGATAGTAAGTTAATTTCTAACATTTTCAATTGGCAAACTAAAATTTTTATCTCTAAATAAAAATGCAAAAATATTAATCTGGAACAACTTAAAATAAAAACAATGTAACTTTTATTTTAAAAAGTTTTTAGTCAAAAAATTAATTTAATCGTTTAATTTTTAATGTTACAAACTGAAATTTTTTTGAATTATTATCATTTTGAACCTTAAAAATAATAGCGTAATTTGTATTTTTTAATCAGAAATCTCTAAAATGTTAAAGTCATAAAAATTTTAAAATGGTAATTTCGTATTTTAAAATAATTTAATTTAAAAAATTGTAAAATTAAAAGGTGTTAAAAGTTTGTGTTTTATACGTATAGTATGAATTATTGAGCGTTTAAATTAAATATTTCTGAATTAAAAATTTTTCAAGATTCAGTTTTGAAATTTTAAAATTCAAAAGATTTCCACCTCAAAAAAATCATTTTCAGATTTAAAATTTTGAATTTTCTAATTTCATCCTGAATTTTGAATTGGAACAGGAAATTTTTCAAAGCAATTGTATGTATTTCTGAATTGGATCAGAGATTTTTTGAAAAAAAAAATATATAATTCAGATCTGGGACAAGCCATTATAAATAACTATTAAAAACTATACAAATTTGAACAGAGTGGTTCGAAATAGAAAGTCTTGAATTGTTAAAATTGTAATGAGCTAAATTTTAAGTTCGAACACTACAATTTTAATTCAGAATAATATTAAAAATTAATTTAAAACTTGAAATTATATGAAATAATTTGAAACACGATGTAGATTTTTGCAGATTTAAAAAAAAAGCTTTTAAGAATTGTAAAATATTTAAAAAGAATAACAAAAATTGTTGTGATTGCTAAGAAAATTGAAAATGATTTTTTAGTTTAAAAAATTAATTTTAAGTGAGTATTTGAAAAGATTAAAAAAATTAAAAAAAAAAGGAATCAGGACGATTTTAGGGCAATTTTTTTATTTTGCAGTTTTTTTAATTTTAGGAAAAAAATCTAATTAACACAATAAAAAAATTTTCAACCCAAAAGCTTACTTTTCAACAAAATAAATTAATTTTCTATCAAATAATTGGTGTTTTAACTAATACAATGTACAGGATAAAGTGTCAACCGCAAATGGAATAGTACAATTTCCAGATAAAAAATGTGCTACAAAATTCAATTGAACAAAAAAAAAAACAAATTTTCAATAAAATTGTTAAATTTTCAAGGAAAAAGGTGAATGTTTGACCAAGAAGATTAATGTTCTACAAAAAAAAATTATTTTTCAACTTAACCAATATATACGATTAATTTTTAATCAATCATATAATAGTTACTTTTTCAGATAAAGATAAATAATTTTTAACAGACAAAATTAATTTTAAACAAAGTTGTTAAATTTTCAACCAATCAGATGAATTTTCGATCAAGAAAATTGATGATCTACAAAAAAGACAAATCTTAAACAAAATACATGAATTTTTAAAGAAATTATTTAATTTTAAAGTAAAAAAGACGAATTATCTACAAAAAGTTGAATTTTTTAAGCGAAAAATACGAGTTTTCAATGAAAGAGTTAAACTTTCAAACAAATAGTTAAATTTTCAACGATAATTAAAAAACCTTGTTAAAAAACGTATTTTTTTTACAAAGTAGTTCAACTCTTAGTGAAATAATCGACTTTTAAACCCAAGAAGATGTACAGTTGATATTTTAACCAAACAATTGCAT
>NC_046657.1:107609548-107611552 GCF_010883055.1 Belonocnema kinseyi | reverse complement strand
ACTTTCCAACTTATATTTTAAAAATTCTCCAAAGTTATCTTAGTGATAGAAAATTTGTCGTAACGGTCAAAGGCGTCAAATCTAACGAACACAAGATTGCAGAAGGTGTCCCCCAGGGATCAATTCCGGGCCGGTGATTTTTATTTATTTCACAAACGACATTCCACGAAACAATGTCCAAAGAGAGATCCCGTCAGACAGCACTCCGCGAATTTTACTATTTGCCGATGACACTGCAGCCTTCGTCTCCTCTTTTAGTAAAAGGTTGGCAACTACGAAGCTGCAACAATATGTCAAATTATTGCTGGAATTTTTTCATACGTGGAAGCTTAAGGTTAATGTTAATAAAACAGAGTTTATTATTTCTTCGAAGAATACTAATAAGGGAAATGTACCTGACTTTATGTTAAATGACTTATATATAGAAAAGAAAACTAGCGTCGAGTACTTAGGAGGCGTTCTAGATTATAAACTTACCTTTACTCCGCATATTAAAAATGCTAGGAAAAATGCATTCAAGACTGTAGGTGCACTGCACTCTCTTATTGGCAGGCAAAGCACGCTTAGCATTAAGAACAAAATACTTCTGTATAAAATGATAGTTAAACCAACTATGCTCTACGCTGCGCCTATATGGAGTAATACGTCAGCGACAAACATAAAAACTTTACAAATTGTCCAAAACAAATGCCTGCGTATGATTACCAATGCAAAACCTAAGACTATTATCATCGATTTACATAAAACCTGCAATATTAAGCCTGTTAAAGACGAAATCTACAGCTTGGCAAGAAATTTTTATCTTAATCAAATCTCGCGACTTGCTGAACTTCAAGAAATAAAGATGTACACGCGGGACGCTCTGTGCTGCTGTTACTTTTATCTAGTTATTTAGTTTTTAAGTTTATTCCTTTAGTTTTAAGAAAAATTAGATAACTTTATGGGTTTTTACACAACTTTTTACCCGATACTCATATCAGAATTAATTCGATCGTGATAAATAATTAGAAAAGTAAACTAAATCAAATAGATTATTTAATAGGATAAAATTTCTCATCGAGAAATGGGTGCCTCTTCAGTATTCATCTTAGACCTTATTGTATTATGTTTTTATGTACAAATCCTGGTTCATATTGAATAAAGATTGTTAAAAAGCAAAAAAAGCCTTTGAAATAAATTCAGGAGATTGGGATTTTAATATTTCCAGCATCGAAATCTGGAAATATTAAAATCCCAATCTCCTGAATTTATTTCAAAGGTTAGCAGATAGATATATAAATAGAATTGCCGAAGTACGATAACCTCTCTTTTTTCCAATCCATTTCGTTTTCCTAACCAAAAACGTTAGGCCATGACACAATATTATATCTCGACGATACACTACAAGTCCAAAAACTATTACTCTACATAGCCATGGCCAAATAGGTCACGCTTTATTAGCTTGGAGTAAATTCTCTCGGACCTAGGCTATTTGTTGCCCCTCCCTGACGTAGTGGAGAGTGGGTAGAAAGAAAGAAAAAGAAAGATTTCGATGTTGACGATTCTCATGATTTGAATAGATCGCGCCCCTCTTGATATGCGTATATTTTGAGGTTATGTTATTTCATGCATAAAATATAAATTATATAAATATTAATACTATTATATATGATCCGCATTTGAAAGAAATTAAAGAAATTGGCGATTTTGGAATTCATCTCGTTTGGATAAAAACTCAATTATTTTATTGAAAAATTAATTATTTTGTTGAAAATGTAACTATTTTGTAAAAAAAGTCCTCTTTTCTATCAAAAGTTCAACTAGTTTTTCAAAACTTTTACTTTTTTTATTTGAAGGTTCATTTCTTTCGTTGAAAATACATTTTTGAAACTGACAATTAATCAATACCATTTTTGGTTATGTAATCATGTGTTTTGTTAAAAGGTCGTCTTTCTTTGTAGAAATTAAATTGTTTTATGGAAAATTTATACTTTTTGATTAAAAATTACATTTTTCGGTTGAATT
>NC_046657.1:107603537-107609448 GCF_010883055.1 Belonocnema kinseyi | reverse complement strand
TCATCGCACTTAACGCATCTGGGAGTGTTTCTGCAGTATGTAGTCCCATGTCCAAATCGCTGACATCGGTGACATTGGGTGATCTTTCTCCTGTTTCTGTACCGTTCCCAGTGTACTTGTACGTAACACAGGTAGCGGATATCCTTTACTTTTTTAAGATCCGTGTGGTGCGGAAAGTCTATTAGGTAGATAGGTTGATATGTGGGAAGCTCGCCTTTAGTCTTAGTCTTCAGTATTGTTATCTTGTGACATTTAACTCCCTGGCGGTCTAAGTCATCCTCAAGTTCCTTGCTCGGTATGTTCGGGAGTCCCTTAAGCACCATTCTCTTCGTCTTCATCTCCTTTGTCGGATACGTATGATAATCACACTTTGCTATGTCCAGTTCATTTATTAGTGTGGAATAATCTTCTTCATTCTCTGCATAAATAGCCAAACTTTTCGGGGAATAGTGGAGTTTTTGGTCCCCTTTTATGAAGGATTTTAGAGTTGCGACAATTCCTGAGTAATCATCCAGCTCATGCGAGATGATTATAGATGGCATCTTTTTCTTCTTTCCAGAGATTGTGTTGCACTTCTCTTCCTGCACTTTCTCTGCTACATCCTGATTCTCATCCATTTTCTCATCCTGATTGATATTATTCTTATCACACTCATCACTGTTCTGTAGAACTTCATACCGATTGTTCAGGGGCACCGCTGTCGGTTGTTCGGAATCATTCCTAGGTCTTTTAACAGGCCTGAGGCCCCACTTGTCAGGCATTTTCAAGTCCTGTTTCCACTCGCATAAATGCGAGGGACATTGCACTGCACTATCACTATAATGCACTTTTTGTTTAGTCCGTAGTTTTCACTTAACAATAACTTGCGCCACCCGGCTACTTGAATCTTAATCGTAATGAATACAATATCTAATAATAATCTCAATAATCTGAATGTGAATCCATGCCTTTATTTCAAAGGTTAGCAGATAGATATATAAATAGAATTGCCGAAGTGCTCCGACCGGCAATCGTGCATCTTCGAGTTTTCAAATTCAGAAGAGGAGAAATGGGTCGCGCGCGCAACTCAGTCATTTACAGCGTCTCCTACGATATTCACACGGACATAGCCCTGTCATAGTATTGGACCACATCTCGTTTCAGATTTGGGATCGTGCCTCTTTCAAAGAATCTAAATGAGTCGATAGTAACGAAAATTTGTCTGAAATTGTATATCTCATGAAACGTAATTGTTGTGGAAAAGTTTATATTGGTGAAACAGGTAGAAGATTCAAAATTAGAGTTTCGGAACGTAAAAGAGATTGTAGAGTTGGATATCTTAATACAGGCCTATCACAACATTGTTGGAACAAGAGACATACATTAAGGTGGTAAATTTATGAATACAGAATAATGCGTGATTTTAAAGGAACCTCGAATGAGGAAAGCGCGCCAAAGCAACTGGAATTTTAACTTGGTTTTGTTTATTTTCAATACTTTGGTATATTTTGTTGACATTCATGATTTCTGTTTGTAAGTTAATCGAAATATTGTGATATTTGCTTATAAAAATGGATTCTATTATGCGTCTTTTATATGTATTTTTTTCCCTAGCATGAATTTTAATATTTTTAAAATGAAAATAATGGCTTAAGTTCCAACAATGTTGTGAAAGGCCTGTATTAAGATTTCCAACTGTACAATCTCTTTTACATTCCGAAACTCTAGTTTTTAATCTTTTACCTGTTTCACCAATATAAACTTTTTCACAACAATTACATTTCATGAGATATACAATTTCAGACAAATTTTCGCTACTATCAACATCTTTTGGAATCAATTAAGATGTAGTTTTTTTTTATTTAAAAATGGTCTACGATTTTTATAAGGCTTTTATATTATATTTTTTTTGTTAGATTTTAATTTAATTTAGTGTCACACGTCATTATTATTTTAAAAAATTGACATGAACTATTAACAGATGTTTAATTCAAAAATTATTATTCTTGGTTTTTTACAGAATAAAAAGCACAGGTATTTTTTTAATTATTTTACTTTAAAAAAAAAAATTTTGTGTAATTATATGTAAGAAAAGATCGTGATTTATATATTATTTATTTAGGTTCTTTGAAAAAGGCACGCAGTGCTAAATGAAACGTCAGAATAGACCAAATTTTAATAAACGAACTTTCCATTAATTTCGTTTTATTCTCTTAATTAATGAAGACCATAAGACCCACAAAAAACAAAACTTACTCTTATTTACATTAACGGTTGAAGAGAGGATTGATTTGATTGTTATCAAATCTACTCACTAAAGATAAAGTTATAATTTTTTGTGTACAAATCTATATTTGAGGAAACCCTTTTGGCAAGAACTCTTAACTTCTTGAAAAAGTGTTTGATTTTTTTTTTAAAAATGTATTATTCTTAATGTTTGTGGCTGTGAATTATTTAAAAATTGTATAATTTTCAACATTCAAAAGTTTATTGATTGATTCTTCACAATCAGTTGATATTAAATAGTATACCTTGATAATGATCATTTTGCGCAGAAAATAAAGAGTTCTGTTTGAATGTATGGCCATAAATGTTTAATAGCGTATGTTTATTATGTTTTTAATTAATTTTCATTACTGTAATAGAATACCCCCGAAGAGGTCTTTTTCAGCTGCGTGATGAAGTGGTGGCAGTTTTTCCATCCGAAGTTGTGGTAACTATATGATGTATTTTTTTAAATTGTTTTGTTTGATACGTTTGTGCAATCTTTCATTTTTTTGCAGGCTACGTATTATGTGCCACGTCAACCAAAAAGAGATACAGAAGGTGCTAGTCAACCAAAAGGCAAGCTGTATGATAAATATACGAGCTTCAACAAAGACTTGCGAGCTGCGGATTTACGAAATAGAAGACAAGTCGATTCACAAGCTGAAGATGATATAGAAATTTCAGGTTAATACAGTGAAACAATGTTACATATATAGTAAAACTCCAATGAGTGAAGCCAATGAACGGTGGATTCGAACTTTTGCTGTTCGTATTCATTCTTTAAGACTGACCCCTTCCAGGAAGAAGGGGACCCGGCGTCAAATTGACCGCGTAGCTGAGTACTTAGATGAATTCAAGGTGCTGAGATAGCCGTGGGGTTATTCTCTTGTAAGTTTCTCATTCCTGAGACATTGTCGGTCTTCATTTGTCACGAGTGTGATTTATTTCATTGTGTATTTTTCTTTTTAAAATGTTTCAGCTGCAAATTGATTACAAGTATTTGCATAGTAGTAGCGAGTGGAACCCATCTTCCTTGACACGATAGGTATGTCAGCATTGAAACTCTGTTGCCATTTACTAATCAGAAAAATATTTTAAATTCTTGACGGTATTTTTTATTGTTTTATTGTTGATAGTCCACTAAGAGCCGTTGATATCTGCTTCGAGGCAAATCATGCTCTTCATGCATTTTACCCACATCAAAGTGTGCATCCGTGGCTGTTTCTGCAGAAGGCGGTGTATGGATTAGTGACTCAGTGGGACCCTGAAGTGCCATGTGTGGAGACTAGGGTAAAGGGATACCAAGATCTCAAGTTTGAAGTCTAACCTCACCGATCACACTTTCCGTTTTGTGGTGACGTTTATGATATAATTGTGCTACTAGTGGTATTTTTCAACCTTTAAATTAATTTATATTTATCATTATTATTATTTTTGTGGATTATTTTGCGATTTCTGTTTTTTATTCTGCGATGTTTTGTGATTATTTTTGATTATTTATCCTATCTATACGTAGGTAATTTGCGATTTGCCTGATAGCAGGAAAGTATTTTATTGTAGCAGAAAACTGGTTTAGTACAATCAGAGCTTATATTTTAAATCAAATCGAGTGAGAACTGCTTGATCTTGTGTGATTAGGGTACTATATTTTGGGTGGCTAGGGCTTCTAATTAATGTTAATGGCCTGCGATAATTATGAAAGTAATAGAGTTATGTCACCCTGAAAAAAAGTATTTCCAATTCATTTCAGCTTGGAATTTTTGTACAGGATACATATATTTTACTTTAAATATTGTATTATTCTTAATAAGTTATGAGATTAAGTGTTTTATAAAGATTTATAATTGTCGCAACGAATTTTATAATAAAATTACCATGCCCAGATAAACATGTGTTTTTACAATAAAACACAATGAATTAAAACAAACCAGCATGTAAGCATTGAAATTTGTGATTGTTTGTTCCATTTTTCGTAACAATATTTGAGCTCTTGGCAAAAGATTGTAATTTCTTAAATAAATTATTCATAATAGTATACAAATTGCATAGATAATTATGGAAATGTATGCATTTATACACAAATATGCAATTTCTTTTTTAAATTTGAAGAATTTTACAAAATGGAACAAACAATTATACAAATATAAAAATGTACACGCGATTTTGTGTGGTTTATTGTATTAACGTATTTTACTGTAAAAGTACAATTTTACAGGAACTTATTTTTCTCACAAAATAGCCTTTTTCAAAACCTTTTATCTGCAATAGCGCAATAATATATAGTCTGTACATCCAACTGCACTATATGCCTTAGCCATCCAGCAGGTTATTACGGCCAGGTACATAGTACAGGCTGCAAACAGGATTGGAAGTAATATCCATCTGTAATAGGTGAGTAAAACATTCACAGTGGCACGCTTACATTTTAAGCAGTTATTTTAACGGAGGTAGTTGGATGAGGCAGCCATCCCGCCGCTTCGCCGCACCAACTCAGTTGGCTGGCAAAACCATTAAAAAAAATTTTTTTTTTATTGAGATTGCGTTTATTGAGAACAATTAGTGATAAATATATTGTACATATGATGCTTATTTCTAATTTTTCTTAAGATTCCTATTTCTATACGAGAAATTTAACTCTTATTAATTAATACTATTTTCGGCGTTCGCATTTATGAAGTTTCCTAGGTTCTGAGATCTAATGTATTGCTGTTTTTCTGGTTAAGTAAAAATTCTTTAAAAAAAACCTCATCAATTTTTGAGGTAAAAACTTAAAACTAGGCAACAATTCAACAATTTCTTAAAAACTAAGGCTATATACACTATTTACATAATACTCAGCGGAAGAGTTTTTCATGGCGGCTCGTCAATAAATATTTGATTCGGTAATTTGTATTTCAGTGGATGAGGTATCTTATCGCTATCTTTATATAATACAAAGTCTTTTTTTAAGTCTTTATGCGTAGGAATTTGATTATCAAAATAATTTTTAGCTAAATTATATATTTGTTCTTTAATGGGTTTGATATTATATTTTGTATGTATATCTAAGTTTCTATCCCTAGGTTTTGCTTTAACAATCATTCTAACGCACTTATTCTGAATAGTTTGAAGCTTTTTAATGTTTGTTTCGTGTGTATTACACCATATGGGCGACGCATATAACATGACTGGCCTAATTATCGCCTTGTATAAGATTAATTTGTTTTTGATGTTCAAGGTACTACGCCTATTTATCAATCTATTGAGTATCCCTATAATTTGCTGTGACTTTTTAAAATATTTTTTACTTGCTGATTAAAGCTAAGTTTTTTGTCTAGAATTACTCCTAAGTATTTCGCTTAGGTTTTTGGAGTAATTTTAGTTTCATTCATGTAAAAGTCTGGTTCCTTGTCTCGTTTCTGCTTGTATATTGTCCTAGGCTTCCGTTTATGACTGAAAATTACTAGTTCTGTTTTTTCTGGATTAATTTTCAGTTTCCACCTATGGAAGAACGCATTGATTTTATTAGAATATTGCTGTAATTTTTCTATCGTATTCTTAATGCTCCACGAGGCAAGGTATACAGCTGTGTCGTCCGCGAACAATGAAAGTTTTACAAGCCCATCTTGAGGGATATCATTAACGAAGTAGAGGAACAAGACCGGGCCCAGTATAGAGCCTTGTG
>NC_046657.1:107601936-107603437 GCF_010883055.1 Belonocnema kinseyi | reverse complement strand
AGGTGGACTTCGACACCAACTACTTCGCATTGAGATTGGTTTGTGCTGATGGCTGAGTGACGCAGAGTGTTACGAACCAGGACTGCCACACCACCGCCTCTAAAAGAAAGACGATCTTTCCTGTAGACAGAAAATTCTGGGATATGCAGTTTTTTATTGGGATTGAGCTGAGTCTCGGTAATACAGGCAACGTCGATTGACTTGTCACTAAGAAGTAGAGACAGTTCTAATCGCTTTGGGGTCGAGATGCCGTTGGCATTCCAGGTCATGATTGAGATTTTGTCTTTAAGAGTTCTGTGGGGTTGGCTGCTGGAAGGCAGCGGCGAAGACGGAGAGGAAGTCACGAAAAAGCTGCTGTAACTGCGGATTGTGAAGAGGGTCAGTAGGAGGAGAGGGTTGAGGTCGCTGATGAGCCTTGGTTGGGGGACGAGCTGAGGTTGCGTCGGCGAACGAGCGTTGGAAGGAAACAGGATTTGTCGCGGCGCGAGGTTTTGGAAGAGGGGCGGGGTTTGCTGTGGGTTTAGGCTTTGGAGGTTGATGAGTTGACTTTGGTTGTGCTGACGAACGTTTCGGAACTTTAGGGCAGCCTCGGAAGGTGGCCCAATGAGGGCCTTTGCAATTAAAGCAGGAAGGCGTTGCACCTTTTTGAGTACGGGTAGTGCAAGCCGCGGTGGCATGGTTACGTGCGCAGAAAGCGCAAGAGAAAGGAGCATGGCAGTAATTTGCTGTGTGGAAATATTTTAGACAGCGACGGCACTGAGGAATGAGGTTCGACTGCCTCTTGGGTTCAACTCGAACGCTGAGGCCAGCGACATGCTTAATGTCGAAAATCGACTGATGAGTTTTTTGCAGACCAAATGGGTATGTCTGCCTTTAAAAGTGCCGAATTTGAGAAAAAATTTTATTTCCCGCTCTTTTATGCTCTTCGACAAGAATTAGCGAGCCAATAAGAAATGTGGGAAGTGGGGAGAAGAGAAAATGATGGTTTGCATTAAGGAAGTGGGGAATTCGCTCTGGAAAAGACGTATAGTTCTGTGGCAATGGGTATACGATTATATATTAGATCTACTATGCTCACAAACGTGAAAAGAAAATGTTCCGCACAGGCAAGGAAAGTGAAAAAATTATCCATTTAGGCTACCACTTAGACAAAAATACGAATTAACCAACAATGGTATTGGTCATTCTCGAATTATGTACATATTTCAATAAATCTTATAATTTATTATATTTTCTACTTTTTGAAGGTAGTCAAAGGTACTTTTAATATCTGAAACAAAGTATTATTAACTTCTCTATGATTTCTGTCCTGATATTCAAGCCCCGCATCTGAGGACAAATTCAAGGGCGTGTATTATTATTATTATTATTATTATTCCTTTCCAAATTATCCAAACGCTGTAATTATAAGAAATTGTTTCAAAATAATTAAACCTTATTTATCAAATAGAGTATTAAATTAGTGAATTAAATCGTTAGTCAAATCACTTATTAAAAGTTG
>NC_046657.1:107599857-107601836 GCF_010883055.1 Belonocnema kinseyi | reverse complement strand
AAATTTCGCTTCGCGAAATAGCTATCTTAACTCTACATGTCTCAAATTCAAACATGTACAATCTATGTATTGCAATTTGTGAATAATAAAGATCCTTGAAAAATGAAAACAAAAACACTATAAAATGTCCATTAATTTTCATTTTTCAGATTTCTTTTGTCTCAGCCCTCAGTTTCGTCCGAATCCCCAAATTTCAGAAAAATCGGTTAATATTTAGGTGTTGCACAAAGACCATGAATTTACCCATTGATTTAACATAGAAAAGTCAGCTTTTTGTAAATGTAATGAGATGTTTCAAATAAATCCGTCTTTCAGTATGTTGTTCAGAATTCGTCAGAATAGGAATCAATCATAAATTATAATCGTAAATGACTAAGTTTTTGTTTTATAATAATAATTTGATATGCTTAAGCAAATTTAGTATGTTTACAAAATTTAATTTCGTTTCAATAGTTTTTTTTTTGAGTTTTTTAAAAAGATTGAAATTTTGTATCGTACTACTTTGTTATCTAACACTACCCTTTAATGTTTAAGCAATTTCAAATTGTTTAAAAAAATTGTTTTAGTTAACTGATTTTATATGGTTTTTTATCGGCAGAAAGGAATTTGCTTTATTCATTATTCTATCTATCGAAAATTTGGTGAGATAAAATGTTTCTCCTGCCCTTTTTTGGTTTTATTATTTAAATTATTAAACGATCATTAAAACAAATTATTTTATTGTTATCGTTGTTTAAAGAACTCATAACCTCCAGATAATACGTTTATTACATGACTTAAATGAATGAAACGATTGTTTAAACAAATCAAAAAATTTGAAATAGTTTTAATTTGTTTAAACATTTGTGAGTATTCTTAGAAAACAATCTAGGACCTCAAAATATTTCAATTTATCGAGAAGAAAAATTTAATAAATAATTCATTTTCAGCAAGAAACATGAACGATTTTTCAACAAAAATTATTAAATTTTTGGCTTAAAACCATGTGAACAGATGCCCACCTCACAGAAACTTTTCAATAACCGCACAAATAATCAAAAATCAAAAGCTGCATTTTGCGGTCAAATTATGCAAGATAGGGAAAAAATGATAAGACAAACATTGTGTACCCAAAAAATACCAATGCAAGTTATGAATTATAATAATATACATTCATGTAAATGATTTAAAATTTCAGGGAAAACTTGAGTGCGAAGCACGAGATACGTGATGAGAATGTGTTCGTTAAAGCGGAAGGAGCTTTAAAAAAAGAGAATTCACAATCACCAAACCAAATTAGTGTTTTCGATACTTTTACCTTTAGTTTTAAAAAGTATGTGTACAAAGATCGAGCACGAAGCGCGAGATAAATATATTATCGAGCGCGAAGTGTGAGAACCAAAAGTCGCGCGACATAGGCGCGCTCAATCTTGCGAGCAATAAGAATGTGCCCCCGAAGCGGGTAGATTTTTTGAAAATTGTTTATATTTGCAAATATAATTTTGTTAAATAAAATAATATCATAAGACTAATAAACACATCGTATTTCTGAGTAAATTTCCGATTAATTTAGGAAAAAATGGTTTCAATTGACGAATTACAGCCCAATATACAGTCGCTCAAATTTGCCGGGTTAGGCGAACCCATGTCCGTATACGGAACTTAACATTTTAATAGTCCATACCCTGAGGATTAAGTTTCAATTCCGTGATTTGAAAGTAATATATTTGGAATCTACGTATTTTTCCGATTCCAAAGACAAGTAATTTGCCTATAAAGGTTGAAATTTTGAGAAGCATTTAGTAATAAAATCCATATTAAGCTAAAGTTTCTTGATATTAAACTCTTTCCAATGTTTAAGTTTTCGAGGCAAGTAATATATCATTGGAATCGCAAACATTTGTAGATACTGATTATGGACGTGCGACTATTAAAATGAAACATATAATTATTAAAATTATTTGAAAATGTATTTGGTAATGATGAGAAAAGGATGCATA
>NC_046657.1:107593931-107599757 GCF_010883055.1 Belonocnema kinseyi | reverse complement strand
TCCTTGTTACACCTCCTTGTTTCATGCTGTTTATCGCACTTGACACATCTGGGTAGGTTCATACAGTGTTCACTGCCATGTCCAAACATTTGGCAATTATAAAACTGTGTCACTTTTCTGGAGTTCTTGTAAGTGTCCCACTTCACTTTCACTTGGCAAATGTATTTCAATTGCTACACATTTTTCATATCCACTTCCCTAGGAAAAGTAATTAAATATGTTGGATCCCTATAGGGCACAGGTATTTTCGGGTTTTTTTTTAGCACATATACACTATCACAGGTGATGCCTTGATTCTTGAGGTCTTCTTTGATGTCATCGAGAGGCATATTTGGCAGCCTGTTAGCGACGATCCTCTTTTTCCTCTGCCATTTTGGCGTATACGTGTAGTACACCATGTTGCTCTCTCGTAGCTGTACTTGAAGCGCTCCTGCATCGTCAATAGACGTAGGGCTGACTGTGAGTTTGGAAGTCTTTCCACTATTGGAGAAGTCAATCCTCATATTCTTATCTTTACACACATCTTTTATAGTGTTGATACAGATGGAGTAATTCTCTATTGCTTGTTCCGTGATGACGATCGGAGGTATTTTTAGTTTTTTCGATTTGGTCTGAGTTTCGGTTGTCCTCCCATCGCTACTGCTGCTATCTCTACTGCTGTCATTGCTGCTGATGTTATCTTCCTCCATAAGTTCAATGTCTTCATTCTCTTTAGATTGCAAGACTCCAAATCTATTATAAGTTGTTACAGGGATACCTGTTGCTGGTTGTCGTCCATGGTCTTCAGCTTCTTCCCTTTTGGTTCATCGTTGTTGTCGTTCTTCGCCATGGCAATCAGAAGATGCTTCTTGTTCTCACTCAGGTTAACTATAACCTGTTTTAGAGTTATCTTCGGTCGGATACGATATCCATGGGCATTTTTGAAGAGCCCTCTCTCAATCTAAGTGCGTTGAGCAGCACTTGCTCTCTTCGCACGTGCTTTGTGCCGAATTTTGAGTTTTTCGTGCAGAGTTTCCGAATGCAAAGAATATATCGATCAATTCCACTTCATTCAATCTGTTTCGCTGAATCTCAATTCGAATGAAAAATATAAAATCAAGTTTCACAATCTACTCAATGTGTCTGATCTGCTATCTGTTCTCTATCAATGTCAATCGGCTGGCACAACCAAGACTACCGTGTCCACTAAATGTGGGTGCCTCAGCCAACTAAGTGGTTAGCGCTCCACTCGCGCGGAGCAAGCAACCAATTGTATATAAACACGAAATGATTGGACACTATAAGATTCATAAATGCCATACACGAATCCATAACTCAAATCACCATTACTAGAAATTTTAAATACATACCTGAAAATGACAAGCAATTAATTAAAGATAGAAACGGGCGAAGAAAAATACAGCAAAGAACTAAAAGTCAAGAAATCATAAAAATTAAAAATAAACGCAGAAATGTTATTAACAGAAAAATTGCTAAACATAGTAACGAAAATTGGAGTAAAAAACTTGATACACTAAAATTTAAAGATAACTCACTCTGGAAAATGGCATATTGTCTCACTAAACGAAGGACAAATGAAATACCTATCCTATACACGGTCTAGGCGGCTTAGCCATCACAAATGAAGATAGAGTAGAACAATTAGCAGAGAATTTCGAAAAAGTCCACTGCTTAACTAAAAACATGGGCAACGATGACACTGGCGAAATTGTTGACAATATATATGAAGAAATAAAAAATGAACCAATTAATAATGATAATATCGTATTAACAACTCCAGGTGAGATTAAAAAATGTGTACGTCAAACGAAATCCAAAAGAGCACCGGGTCTAGACAACATTCAGAACATCACTTTAAAAAATTTACCCAAAAAAGCTTTCGTGCAACGCACATATATATTTAATACAATTTCCCAGTTTACATTTTTAAAATATTACAAAACTATCTTAAAAAGAGATCATTTATGGTGCCTGCAAATAAAAATACTTCTTCTGAGCGTCTCACAGCAGCTGGTGTTCCGCAGAGGTCTATCAAGCTAGCACCTCCACAAACGAAATTCCCAAAGTTCTTTATGTCAGAATTTTGGGCTTTTTTGGGCTGTATTACCGATTTTTGGGCTCCGCTACTTTTTGTGAAAATTCAAATTTTGAGTGGAGGTGCTGACTTGAATCAAGCCCGCACCTCCACTATATAAAAATTGAAAGAAAAAAAATCAAACGCGTCAGAATTATGGGCTTTTTTTGGGCTCTTAAACGCACCAACAACCAATTTCCAAAAACCACCCCTACAAAATATAAAACCACCCCCTATGTAAAAAATCAAATTCGGAAAAAACGAAGAACACTAGAATTTTTGCCTTATTTTGGGCTCTAAAATGCATGAAAAAAAAACTACCCCCATTTTCAAAAAAACCACCCCCTTGTAAAAAATAAAATTTGCAAAATCCAAAATGCACTAGATTTTTAGCTCATTTTAGAGTCTCAAATGCACTTAACATTATAATAGAAAAACCACGCCTATGTAAAAAAACGTCAATCTAATAATAAAAACTTAAACCTTGATGTTGGCATTTTTGAACAGCCCAAAAATCAGAGACTCCATTTGAACCGTAAAATTCGAAGAATATCAGAGACTATAGTAACACTGAAATATTCCGAAAAAGATTGGTTTACACAAAATTATGTTTGATTGTTAAAAAGGGACTGTTTTTTAACGTCAAGTGTTGGGGACCAAAAATCGGAGTAGGTATTTTTAAGAAGCCCAATAATCATAAACTCTACTGACACTGGAAAATTCTCAAAATATTAATTTTTGACAGTCATATATACATGGTAGAGAAGGGTGGTTTTATACGTTAAGGGTTGAAGCCCAAAAATCAGAGTGGGTATTTTCGAGGAGCCCAAAAATCAGAGACTCTACTGACACTGGAAAATTCTCAAAAATATTAATTTTTGACAAAGTCATATATACATGGCAGAGAAGGGTTGGTTTTATACGTTAAGGGTTGAAGCCCAAATTTTGGAGTGGATATTTTCGAGTAGCCTAAAAATCAGAGACTGTTTTAATACTAGAAAATTCTCAAAAATGTTAATTTTTGACAAAGTCATATATACGTGGAAGAGAAAGGTTTATTTTATACGTTAAGGGTTGAAGCCCAAAAATCAGAGTGGGTATTTTCGAGGAGCCCAAAAATCAGAGACTACTTTAACACTAGAAAATTCTCAAAAATATTAATTTTTGACAAAGTCATATCTATGTCGTAGAGAAAGGTTGGTTTTATACGTTAAGGGCTGAAGCACAAAAATCAGAGTGGGTATTTTCGAGGAGCCCAAAAATCAGAGACTCTACTGACACTGGAAAATTCTCAAAAATATTAATTTTTGACAAAGTCATATATACATGGCAGAGAAGGGTTGGTTTTATACGTTAAGGGTTGAAGCCCAAATTTTGGAGTGGATATTTTCGAGTAGCCTAAAAATCAGAGACTGTTTTAATACTAGAAAATTCTCAAAAATGTTAATTTTTGACAAAGTCATATATACGTGGTAGAGAAAGGTTGGTTTTATACGTTAAGGGCTGAAACCCAAAAATCAGAGTGGGTATTTTCGAGGAGCCCAAAAATCAGAGACTCTACTGACACTAGAAAATTCTCAAAAATATTAATTTTTGACAAAGTCATATATACATGGCAGAGAAGGGTTGGTTTTATACGTTAAGGGTTGAAGCCCAAATTTTGGAGTGGATATTTTCGAGTAGCCTAAAAATCAGAGACTGTTTTAATACTAGAAAATTCTCAAAAATGTTAATTTTTGACAAAGTCATATATACGTGGTAGAGAAAGGTTGGTTTTATACGTTAAGGGCTGAAGCCCAAAAATCAGAGTGGGTATTTTCGAGGAGCCCAAAAATCAGAGACTCTATTGATACTGGAAAATTCTCAAAAATATTAATTTTTGACAAAGTCATATATACGTGGTAGAGAAGGGTTGGTTTTATACGTTAAGGGTTGAAGCCCAAAAATCAGAGTGGATATTTTCGAGTAGCCCAAAAATCAGATACTACATTAACAATAGAGAATTCTTAAAAATATTTTTTTTTGACAAAGTCATGTATACGTGGTAGAGAAGGGTTGATTTTATACGGTAAGGGTTGAAGCCCAAAAATCAGAGTGGGTATTTTCGAGAATCCCATAAATCAGAGGCTCTACTGGCACCAGAAAATTCTCAAAATATTATACACATACATATGACTTTGTCAAAGATTAATATTTATGAGAATTTTTTAAGGTTAATGTAGTCTCTGATTTTTGGGCTCCTCGAAAATATCCACTCCGATTTTTGGGCTGCAACCCTTAACGTATAAAATCAACCCCTCTCTACCATGTATATATGACTTTGTCAAAAATTATTATTTTTGCGAATTTTCTATTTTTAAAGTAGTCTCTGATTTTTGGGCTTCAACCCTTAACGTATAAAATTAACGCTTCTCTACCACATACATATGACTTTGTCAAAAATTAATATTTTTGAGAATTTTCCAGTGTCAATAGAGTCTCTGATTTTTGGGGTTCTTGAAAATATCCACTCTGAATTTTGGGCTTCAACCCTTAACTTATAAAATCAACCCTTCGCTACCACGTATATATGACTTTGTCAAAAATTAATATTTTTGAGAATTTTTTAGGGTTAATGTAGCCTCTGATTTTTGGGCTTCGCGAAAATATCCACTCCGATTTTTGGGCCTTGACCCTTAACGTATAAAATCAACCCTTCTCTACCACGTATATATGACTTTGTCAAAAAATAATATTTTTGAGAATTTTCTAGTGTTAATATAGTCTCTGATTTTTGGGCTGCTCGAAAATATCCACTCTGATTTTTGGGCTTCAACCCTTAACGTATAAAATCAACCCGTCTCTACCACGTATATATAACTTTGTCAAAAATTAATATTTTTGAGAATTTTCCAGTGTCAGTAGAGTCTCTGATTTTTGGGCTTCGCGAAAATATCCACTCCGATTTTTGGGCTTTAACACTTAACTTATAAAATCAACCCTTCGCTACCACATATATATGACTTTGTCAAAAATTAATATTTTTGAGAATTTTTTAGGGTTAATGTAGCCTCTGATTTTTGGGCTACTCGAAAATATCCACTCTAATTTTTGGGCTTCAACCCTTAACGTATAAAACCAACCCTTCTCTACCGTGTATATATGACTTTGTCAAAAATTAATATTTTGAGAATTTTCCAGTGTCAGTAGAGTTTATGATTATTGGGCTTCTTAAAAATACCTACCCCGATTTTTGGTCCCCAACATTTGACGTTAAAAAACAGTCCCTTTTTAACAATCAAACATAGTTTTGTGCAAATCAATCTTTTTCGGAATATTACAGTGTTACTATAGTCCCTGATATTTTTCGAATTTTACGGTTCAAATGGAGTCTCTGATTTTTGGGCTGTTCAAAAATGCCAACATCAAGGTTTAGGTTTTTATTATTAGGTTGACGTTTTTTTTACACAGAGGTGGTTTTTATAATATAATGTTAAGCGCATTTGAGACTCTAAAATGAGCCAAAAATCTAGTGCATTTTGGATTTTGCAAATTTTATTTTTTGCAAGGGGGTGGTTTTTTAAAATGGGGTAGTTTTTTGATTTTTTTCATGCATTTTAGAGCCCAAAATAAGCCAAAAATTCTGGTGTTCTTTGTTTTTTCTGAATTTTATTTTTTACATAGGGGGTGGTTTTATATTTTGTAGGAGTGGTTTTTGGAAATTGGTTGTTGGTGCGTTTAAGAGCCCAAAAAAAGCCCAACATTCTGACGTG
>NC_046657.1:107590668-107593831 GCF_010883055.1 Belonocnema kinseyi | reverse complement strand
TAGAGTTAAATAACTTAAATAATCTGCAAACAACGCGTAAAACCTTTTTGAATTTTAAAAGAGCAAATTGGAGGGCCTTTAGAGACAATATCGAGGCTAAAACTAAAATAGAAAATAATTTACAATCAGAAGCCGAAATAGATAAAAGCGTTGCTGCTTTTTCTCTACTGTTACTACTCAAGAAATATCAAAAAATATACCGATACCTCGCCCTTTCCAATTCACTTACACCACACCCGCTCACGTTAAACAATTAATTAGTGACAGAAATAAAATAAAAAAATCATGGCAAAAAAGTAGAGCCCCTTATCTGAAAACCATAATGAATAAACTAACGAAAATAATTAGGCAACAGCAAATAGAACATAGAAATAAAAATTGGACAACAAAACCAACTAGATTGCAAACTAAAGGTAATTCCCTCTGTAAAATTACTAAAGCCCTAAAAGGAAGCACTAAAACAGGCTGACTACTGACATGAGTAATCAAGCGTTTGATACTGTGTGGCACAAAGGCCTTATATACAAACTCTGTAAAATGAGTGTACCCTTATATTTAATTAAGATCTCAATTAGTTACTTACGTGATGGAAAATTTCGAGTTCTAGTCAACGATAGCTATTCCGACGAAGTAAATGCTCAAGCAGGTGTACCCCAAGGGTCCATACTTGGACCTAGGTACTTTATATACTATATAAATGATATTCCTTCATCTCAACATACCAATAAAGCGTTATTTGCGGATGATACGGTTATTTATGCATCTTCATCAAACATATGTATGGCATTAAAATACTTGCAGAGGCATATACTGATCTTAGAAGACTACTATAAAAAATGGAAACTTAAAATTAATGTAGATAAGACTGATCTAATTATATTTACCAAAAAAAAAGATCAGAGACATGCCTGTATCGCTACGTATGTATGATCAGGATATAGAATTAAAAAAAGTCGTCAAATACTTAGGGCTTTATCTTTATAAGTCACTCACATTCAGTTTTCATGTTAGGGAGGCATGTAAGAACGCCTACAAAGCTATAGGAATGCTCTATGCATTATTATGTAGGGATAGTGGCCTAAGCGATGCTAACAAATTGATTATTATCAAAACTATTATATGACCCATTATGCTCTATGCGGCTCCAATATGGAGTAATACGTGCAATTCCAACTACGGGAAATTACAGGTAGTACAAAACAAGTGCCTGAAGATGATAGATAATACTACTAAGATTAAGGGCCTACATAAGAAATACTCTATCAACAATACTGCAGAACATATTTATAAATTAACTAAAATCTTCTACGAGGAACAGATTAAACACATTGATTTGATTAAAGATATACCTTCGATTAATCATGAAACAGCTCATTATAGAATCAAACACAAACTTCCACATCATATACTTTTAACTTAATACAATCACCTTCGAACTATATAGCTTCTTTGTACATAGTGTATATACTAAATAAAATAGTATAAGATAGGATAAGTCTCACTCTCATTCCTAATTAGGTTTTTATAAGTTTTTTGCCTAGAAAATATTCAAGTGTTAAGCATTGTGCTTTGCAGTTTACATGAAAAATACTACCATTGATACTCTGATTGCGTAAAGTAGGCTTATTCCTAATTAGGATAGATACTACAAAATAACTACAATGTAAACATGTTTCTTATGTAACAATATGTGATAAATAAATGCACTTTTTAAATCTAAAATCTTTTTGGTCATTGCTTCGACCAAGTTTGTCGTGAGCACGTCGTAACCGTAAAAGTCATTTGAAAATGTCTGGTCGTGGAAAAGGTAGCAAAGTCAAAGGAAAGTCAAAGACCCGCTCCAGCAGGGCTGGACTTCAGTTCCCCGTTGGTAGAATTCATCGTCTTCTCCGCAAAGGAAACTATGCTGAGAGAGTAGGAGCCGGAGCTCCAGTTTACTTGGCAGCTGTCATGGAATATTTGGCCGCCGAAGTTTTGGAATTGGCTGGAAATGCTGCCCGTGACAACAAAAAGACAAGAATCATCCCTCGTCATTTGCAATTGGCTATCAGAAACGATGAGGAATTAAACAAACTTCTTTCTGGAGTCACCATTGCACAAGGTGGTGTCCTGCCCAACATTCAGGCTGTTCTTTTACCCAAGAAGACCGAAAAGAGCATAAGTTTGAGATCATAATATACAATCGACCCTTTTTAGGGCCACCAAATATTTTAACAAAGGAATAGATTCTCGTTCTACTACATTTTTTTCAAGCAATTTAAATACTTAATCGTCAGGGGTCAACCCGCCGCGCTACAAAAATCTCGTCTACTGGAAGTGACTACATACCACAGGTGCAGCGCAACCCAAGATCGCTCGACCTTTTTGATGATCTACCAGTTTTTTTTCGACAGGAAACTGAGATAAAATTTATGACCACACACAAAAAAATCTCAGTTGGAAGGACTCGATTCTGAAAGTTGGAACTGGAGGACCTTTTTTTCTGGTATAACTTAACGGAACTTGTAATAAAGGGATTTGGTTTGAAGTATTAAAAAAATTTAACTAATTGCGGATAGTTGTTTCTAAATGTATTTTTGCAACATTAATAATGCAAATCTTGTATTAAATTTTATCATTACAAATTCAAAGCTAATTAAACCGTTCAAAATGGAATTATAAAAACATTTTACTTTTAAATAAAAAATTAAGATCGTTACAAATTGAAATATTTGTGAATGAGAATTATGAAAATTGTATCATTAAAGATTCGAAGATAATATTATTGCGTGCAAAGATGCTGAAATTATAGAATTTTAAGTTGTTATTACGATCACAAAACTTTAAATTGATGCGATAATTTTGTCTGAAATAAATAAAAGAGTAATTCTCCCTCATTTTTACCGTTAAAAATTAAAAAAATGTATTATAAATAAAACTTTAAAATTTATATGTTTCCAAAAACTGTTAATAAAAAAAATAATTTTTAATGTAAAGTATTGAAGTTTCAAAAATGTGTACTCCAGATCGTTAAAATCCAAACGAATGCAAACTTTATTTAAAAATTTAAAAATATTGAGTTGTTAACAATTTGACTAAAATTACTTTAACAATCAATCCCTTAAAAATTTTAATTATATAGTATATAATTTTGAAGAAAAAATGGAAAGTGTAACGTTGAACA
>NC_046657.1:107589299-107590568 GCF_010883055.1 Belonocnema kinseyi | reverse complement strand
TGGCGACAAAAGATTTTATCTGTATCTTGAGCTTTCATCGTGTGTATTGTGGTTTTTCGGATATTTATTGCACTATAAGTTTTGGTGGAAAATGGATTAAATTTTTTTGGATGTCTTATAATTTTCTCAAGAAAATGAGGACTCAGCTACAGGCATCTTTCATATTTGCCTTGAATAGTGTGTTATCTGTTTAACACAAAAATCGCATAATTATGCAAAAAGGCGAATACTTGAGGATTCGGATTTTCAAAACAAAGAACTAAGATATTAACATTCTTTTGCATTTTACAGAAAATGGCATGCTTTACAGCAGTGGTCGGCACGCTCTTGCCCTGGGCAGGGTAGCCTGCCCTGGCTGCCCTGTGACCTACTCTCAGGGCAGTACCTGCGTGCTTGGCCAGACCACCCCTTTCCTCAAGGGTCCTTTGTTAGAAAATGGGAAAAAATGTGACATTAAAAAATTCATAATTTTACAATCAGTGACTTGAAAGTAATATATTTGGAATCTCCGTATTTTTACGATTCCAAAGACATTTAATTTGTCTATAAAGGTTGAAAATTTGAGAAGTATTTAGTATTAAATTGACTGTAAAGCTGATGTTTCTTGATATTAAACTCCTTCAAATTTTTAACTTTTCTAGGCAAGTAATATATCACTGGAATCGGAAAAATTCGTAGATGCTGATAATGCTATTTTTAAATCGCTAATTTAAAAATTAAAAGTTTTAAAATTTCCTTACTTTGATATGCCTGTGGACAAAAGACCCTTGCTGGAGTAAGATCACTCACACTAAGGTACATGAATAGACCGAAAAGTAGTAGAAAAAATTAAGTCGGGTGGAGCCTGACCATACCTGAAAATGACGCAAAAAGTTTGCCGACCACTGCTTTACAAGTAATTTTTGCACAATTAGCGGCATCTCTCCCCCAAGAAAATCTTGTAAGGACTTCTAAAAATGGCAAAAGTGCGGCAAGTCTCCCAAGCGGTATCTCTCTCTCTCTCTCTCTCAACAAATTTCCTAAGTAGTTTTAAAGATGGCAAAAATGCAGCAAGTCTCCCCAGCGGCATCTCTCCCCCAAGTAAATTTTGTAAGCACTTCTAAAAATTTCAAAAGTGCGGCAAGTCTTCCCAGCGGCATCTTTCCCCAAACAAATTTTATAAGTAGTTTCAAAGATAACAAAACTGCGGCAAGTCTCCCCAGCGGCATCTCTCCCCCAAGAAAATTTTGTAAGGACTTCTAAAAATACCCAAAGTGCGCCAAGTCTCCC
>NC_046657.1:107589062-107589271 GCF_010883055.1 Belonocnema kinseyi | reverse complement strand
TAAGTAGTTTTAAAGATGGCGAAACTGCGGCAAGTCTTCCAAGCGGTATCTCTCTCCCCACAACTTTTCTAAGTTGTTTTAAAGATGGCAAAACTGCGGAAAGTCTTCCCAGCAGCTTTTTCATCTGACTTGCTGCAGTTTTTCCATCTTTGGAAGTAGTTTAAAATTTGTATAGGGATAGAGATGTCGCTGGGGAGACTAGCTGCAGT
>NC_046657.1:107586531-107588962 GCF_010883055.1 Belonocnema kinseyi | reverse complement strand
TGAATAATTTTATAAAAAAGGCAAAGAATTTATTGTAAAATACTCTTTTCCACTATTCTCGGACATGCTCTACACGATGCAATGGTTTAAAAAATGGAAAATATTGATTTTCAATTAATAATTAACAAATTGAAAAAAAATTCCTTTTTTTCAAGCAATTTTTTTTTCAATCAAAAAATAGAGGGGGAAGGAATTTTTTTACCGTCGCAAATGTGCACAAAATGTCTCAACTTTTCAAATCCGATGAGTTTTTTATATACGACTTTTTAAAACAAAATGGCGGCCAAAAAACGGAAACCAAACATTTTAATTTTCGTTTTATCGATATTTTTCGTGATTTTTTCGCTCGAATCATATGAATATTTAATTATTTCAGTAAAACAGTATTTTAATAGTTTATTTATAAACAAAATAAGAATAATTAGTGTTAAATAGGTAATATCATAATATTAAGATTATAAAAAATCATTTTATTGCTACTTTACGTCATTTTCACAGCAAAATCCAATGCTGTGAGTGAAACATCGTTTTTTTCCAACGATTGAGTGATTCACTGCTACTATTTTTATAAAATTAAAATTTAATGTTTACTGATATACAATTTTACATGACTCTGTTGTGTAACACTGAAGTTGAAACATAATAATTGAAGTACAGTGGAACCGCCGTTATATCCCCTCTGACTTATATCCTCTCGGGCTTATTTCTCTGCATAACTCTCATTAATGTCCGTTTATCATCCACCACCTCGCAGTACCATAGGTGGTGGATACTAAGTGGACATAAATGAGAGTTATGCAGAGATATAAGCGCGAGAGGATATACGCGAGAGAGGATATAAATCAGAGAGGATAACCGCGTTTCCACCGTACTTCAGTTATTATGCTTCAACTTCAGTGTTACACAGCAGTCATGTAAAATTGTACATTAGTAAACATTAACTTTAATTTTATAAAAATAATATCAATGAATCACTTAACCGTTGGAAAAAACGATATTTCACTCACTGCATTGGATTTTGGTGTGAAAATGACGTAAAATAGCAATAAAATAATTTTTATAATCTTAATATCATGATTTTACCTATTTAACACTAAATATTTTTATTTTGTTTAAAAATAAACTATTCAAATACTTTTTTACTGAAATAATTAAATTTTTATATGATTTGAGCGAAAAATATTGATAAAACCAAATTAAAAATGTTTGGTTTCCGCTTTTTGACCGCCATTTTGTTTTTAAAAAAATCGTATATAAAAAAATTCAACAGATTTAAAAAGTTCAGACATTTTGTGCACTTTTGTGTACATTTTCGACGGTAAAAAAATTCCTTCCTTCTCTATTTTTTGATTGAAAAAAAATTGCTTGAAAAAAAGGAATTTTTTTTTAATTTGTTAATTATTAATTGAAAATCAATATTTTCTGTTTTTTAAGCCATTGCATCGTGTATGGTTTCGTTGATCCTTTTTGTACACAGGTGTAAAATTGAGAGAAAAAATAATCATTCGTTAATAAGTTATTAACAAACACGTAGGGAGCTATCATCATTTTTTGCTTCCGACAGTGTTGTACGTATTGTCAATGAGTGAAAAGTTGCACACGATTGTTTAAAAAATTATTTTCTTCTTTACAAAATACAAAAGACTTTATAATAATTGAGGTAACTTTATCCCTTTTTTTGCATCAGGGATTAGGGACTATATATCTGCTTGAGGGCGAGAGAAGGTCCTGTTGCACGTGTAACAATAGCGCTAGCTAAGTTCCCTGCTGAGAGTGCAGTTACCTCAATTATCGTAGTCGTTTACATTTTTCCAAGAAGAAAATAATTTTTTAAACGTTCAAGTACAACTTTCTGCCCATTGACAACACATGCAACATTGTCAGAAGCCAAAAATGTGTAAATTGCTTCAAAAATCATCTCTGTACGTACCTTAGCTTTGGCGATGACACCTCGGTTTTGTAAGTACTTCTAAAAATGGCAAATGTGCTTCAAGGCACCCCAGGGGCATCTCTCCCCAACAAATTTTCTAAGTGGTTTCAAAGATGGCAAAAATGCGGCAAGTCTCCCCAGCGGCATCTCTCCCCCAACAAATTTTCTAAGTAGTTTCCAAGAAGGCAAAAATGCGGCAAGTCTCCCCAGCGGCATCTCTCCCTCAAGAAAATTTTGTAAGAACTTCTAAAAATGGCAAATGTGCGGCAAGTCTCCCCAGCGGCATCTCTCCCACAAGAAAATTTTGTAAGGACTTCTAAAAATGGCAAAAGTGCGGCAAGTCTCTCCAGCGGCATCTTTCCCTCACGAAAATTTTCTGATTAGTTCTAAGGATCATAAAACTGCAGCTAGTCTCCCCAGCGACATCTCTATCCCTATACAAATTTTAAACTACTTCCAAAGATGGAAAAACTGCAGCAAGTCAGATGAAAAAGCTGCTGG
>NC_046657.1:107580295-107586431 GCF_010883055.1 Belonocnema kinseyi | reverse complement strand
CTTTTCTGAAGGATTGAAAAAACTTGAAAAGCGATTGACCAAGTGTATAGAGCTCCAAGGAGATTATGTTGAAAAATAAAAAAAAAATTACCCAAAAAAAATAGTTTTTATACTTCATTCTAAGGACTTATTGAACTACCCTCGTATTAAAGCTATTCAAATTGCAAACTGTAATGGATAGGATCTGTATTTATTTTCAATCACCATTAAGGCTGTGTCAGTCTTATTTTTTTGTGAAAATCGCGATAATTTTAGACATTTTCTTTTTGGAAAAAAAGTGACAGGAAGCAGGGGGGGGGGGGCGTTCCTTTTTACTGCCGACCGTTGGTCTCCTTCTTTGACCCGTGGCCAGGTGCCATCCAAGCATTCAGAATCACGGGTCAAAGAATGGCACCAGCGGTGGGTAGTAAAAAAAACGGGCCCCCCTGCTTTCTGTCAGTTGTTTTCCCACAAAAAAATGTCTAAAAATATCGCGATTTTCACAAAAAAATAAGGCTATAACAACCTTCCGGGTAATTGAAAATAAATACAGAGACAATCCATTATAGTTTGCAATTTGAATTGCTTTAATATCTGTATGAGAACTGAAGATAATATAGTTGCACATTTTTGTGCTTTTAAGCAACAATTTTTATTATTTTTTCAATTTCTCAACTGCAACTGGTTCACAACAGTTTTCCTCATACTCTTGAATTTTTTCAAATTTTTTCCATCGCCCCTTGTATAAGAAATAATGCTCTAAACTTGACTGTTCTTAAATGTACCCAAAAATCCTTACTTTTTTTTACATTTTTCAGCCTGCTAAGCACAAAAATTTTTTACTCTTTAAGCTCATTAACGTAGAACACTTTCAGCTTTTAAATGACTGTATTTTTTTGCGTTAGCATATTTTTGACAGAGTTGTTAAGCTTCAAAGGCAGATGCCAATAGTTTTCTCATCGATAGTAATCGATTTTCATGGTGAAACCATGAAAAAACCATAAAAATCATGGTTTTTGCGATTAGCTCAGCTAATATGCAAAATAAAAAAGAAATTTCTGAAAGAAAATTTATAGAACTCATCGAAATACAGATTTTTTGTCCGAACAAATTTTTTCTGTGAGTGATAATTTTTTTAAAAATGAATGATATAATGATTAAAATCGTATCTCTACTAGTTTCGGTTTGGTACCTACGAGGTCCTTTCATTTACATCGCTAGAGGATGTAATTTCACATACAAGTTTCGGAAAATTACATATTGTATCATTGTAAATATCACACACTTCACTGTGTGATATTTACAATGATACAATATGTAATTTTCCGAAACTTTGTAATTTTACACAAATCTTTTTTTACAGTGTATGTTTTCAGCAACAGTAGAATTGTGATGGTACTTGCTTTTTTTAAAACAGCGAAATATTCCACAAACATTCTCAGTCTCATAAAGGGTCATCTTTTTTTTTATGTCGTTGGCAAAATCTTTCCCTAGGAATCAGTTCGACTTTTCGCAACCACTCGAGTGTTGTTTCCTTTTTTTGAAGAATTCTACAGAAATTGAACATATTATAAGTCTCATCCATTGTGATTGAGATTCGGAAGAAGAAATCCGTAAATCAAAATATTACAGGAAAATGAACTTGAATCCGAGGGATGAAACAATACTGAGAAGAAAGAAAATCGAGAAAATATTAAATTTACGCTTTTTTTGCTTTGCTTTAAAAGTTTTTTATTGTTCATATTTCAGTTACATAGTTTGTACAATATAATATTTTGGTTCTTATCTGACATGACTTTATCCTAAATAAATTGATGTGCTCATGTTGTGTTTGTAGTGATTTTAGTTTTGACAATTACTAGTTTTTATGTTATAGGAAAAATATGTAAAAACCTATTTAAATGTGTAGACTTAAATTATATTACTCCTTAACCTAACTTAACCTAGACTATTTACATTTGATACTTTAGCTAGTATTGCCACGAGGAATATGCTAACTAAAATAGGTCTATATTACTTTTGCAGCAAATGTTACGGTAATTTGTATTTTATCCTAAAGGAACATTTTCATAACGTAGCTTGGATGTATCCTTCGGGATTGGCAAAGTAGAAAGCTGATTTACATAGAATTCATTTGATAACCGATCTATTTCCTGAATTATTGTGGATATTCTGAGTTTTTTGTGCAGTTCTACAATTTTTGTATTTCGCTTGGCATCGACAGCCATTGTAAGGCACTTATTTTGTATTCTTTGCAGGTTTTTTATATTAGTTTTGTACGTGTTTCCCCAAATAGGAGCTGCATATAGCATGACTGGTCTAACGATCATTTTATATACAATTAGCTTATTGTACATGCTCATTTTGCTTTTATTACATAGTAGTGAGTAGAGATATCCTACGATTGCAGCGACCTTATTCCGCGCTAATTTTGTATGTTTCGTATAGCTAAGTTTTGAGTCTAGTACTACTCCCAGATACTTGGCATACTTTTTAAGCACTATAGTTTTATTATACAATTTAAATTCTGGAATTCCTTTGTCACCATCGTTATGGGAAAAAATCACTAACACAGTATTTTCAGTATTAATTTTAAGTTTCCATCTGACAAAATATTTCTCTAGTTCCTGAGCATATTTTTGCAATTTTGCTATGGTTATGCTTTTCCGTCAAAAAACAGTATATACAACAATATCATCAGCAAATATAGCTATCTTTGGATACTTAGTCTTTGGGATATCATTAATATAGTATAAAAACATGACTGGTCCTAATACAGATCCTTGTAGGACTCCTGCTGTTATATATTTTTCAGTCGAGAATTTATCATTTATTTGTACTGCAAAGGTTCTATTATTAAGGTAATTATCTGATATCTTAATTAAATATTGTGGTATCTTATAGCTATTCAATTTTACTGTAAGGCCTCCATGCCATACTGTGTCGAAGGCTTTTTCCATATCGAGGAACAATGCAGTTGTGCTATGCCATATATTAAAATTGGTACTAATATAGTCTGTTAGTCGAGCTAGCTGCTGAACTGTCCAGTGCCCTGATCTGAACCCAAATTGCTCTGGGGACAGTTGTTTGTTGCTTTTTTCATGATCATGGAGTCTATTAAGTATAACTGCTGCAAAAACTTTACTTAGGGTGGATAATAGGCTGATGGGTCTATAACTTTGAACAGAGGTTTTACCATTGCATCACTTATAAATTGGCAGTATTTTTGCTTTTTTCCAATCTTCAGGAAAGTAGCCCTGGCTGAGACATGCATTAAATATGTGTATTATTTGTACTAATGCCTTTTTGAAGGTATTTGAGTATTATATTTTGGATGCCATCAACGCCAGGGGCTTTCTTTGCTTTAGTTTTAGAGATAGCTTTCTTAATTTCTTTTGGAGTGGCTAGTTTTATTTTATCTAGTTTTACTTCAGTTTGAACAATTTCGCTGTATTTTTAATCAATAATTCTATTATTTTCAGGTTCTCCCAAGTTGGCTGTGAGCTGATGAATCGCCTCGAGATTATTTGCAATTACTTCTGCTTTGTCTTTGTGTAGGGATAGTTTCATTCATCGCATTAATTATTATATTAGTGAGTTCCTCTATACTTTTATCCATTAAATCAGAGCTGTAAATATCCGAGTTTATTACAATTCGTGAATTGATGAGATCTTTAAATTTTTTCCAATCAGCTTTTTTATAATTTAAAAAGTTAAGGGTGTACATTTACGAAAGAAAAGGGGGGGGGGTGAGGGAGCCCCAACCATCGCCCCCTCTCGTGAGATCCAATACACGGGAGTGGGCGACTGGCGAAGCCGCGCCAGTCGCGCACTCGCGAATAATGATCTCCCCGAAGAATGATCAGACTGGAAGAAGTTGTTGTGCGTTACCCGTTTGGACATTGTTACACAATCTCTGAGAAATTTGACATGACTTGATTTAAGAGTGACGTTTTTTATATGTGGGAAAAAATCCCATATACGGGAAAAAAGCACGAAATCTAATAATTTATTTTATGAAAGAAAAGTAAAGAAGAAGAGTGGGAAGGGGTAGAGGGGTCAAAAAATGAAATTCGCTGTTAGACTTATTTCATGAGGAAGTCTTTCGGCATCGCGTGCTTGCGAAGCGGATCAAAATCATATTTCCCGAGAGAGGAGATATGTTTAAAAGGTGAATTGATTCTGACTTTGATATATTAATTTTTATTCTCCAAAGCTTAGCCCATGCCGCAATGATTTCAAGAGCTTTGTTAAGTAATTTTAAGATTTTCGGAACTGACCAAGAGAAATGTGTCCTCTTGGGAAATTGTAATTTATTAATTTTCTGTGCAATCCAACATGCCAGACACTTTCAAAAGCTTTTTCTACATCGAGGAAAACAGCTCCAGTTTGCTTTCTTCGATTGAAATTTAAACTAATGGTTTCGGTGAGTTTAAGCATCATGTGCTGGGTAGAGTGACCTTTTCTAAAACCGTATTGTTGTGATTTAAGGATGCTGTTTTCCTCGAGGTGGTAGTTTACGCGAGTGAGTATTATTTTTTGAAAGATTTTGCTCATAGTATTTAGTAGACTAATTGGTCTGTAGCTGGTTGGATGATATGGATCCTTACCTTTTTTCTGAAAAACTAGAATATGAGCCATTTTCCAAGTTTCAGGAAAATAGCTTTGTCGAATGCAGCCATTGAAGATAAGTGCAAGGTGAATCAGGCACGAGATAGGGTGCTTTTTGAGGACTAAATTTGAAATTGAATCAGGGCCGAGTGCTTTCCTATTTTTAGTATTTCTAATGTGTTTTTTAATTCCTTACATGTTATTTTCTTAAAATTGTCCGTGCTCGGGATTTTGAGGAAGTCGGAAACTATTTTTTCACATTCAGTAATGTGTTGCGGGTCAGATGGCTCGGCGTGTGGAGCGAAGTTACTTTCATAATTTGCAGCTAAGAGATTTGCTTTGTCGGTTGGAGAAAGTGCAAATGTTTGATCCGGCTTTTTAAGAGGGGGAATATTGGTACGCGGCTTCGTTAGGGCTTTGGTCATACGATACATAGAGTCATCTTTAATTTGAAGTTTACCGACTTCTGTATTCCAATTTTTACATCTGTGCTCCTGAACTTTAATTGCTATTGTTTTACGCAGGTGACTAATTGTGTTTTTGAGAATGCAGCTTTTATTTTTTCGATGTGTTTGGCAGAGTTTATTACGGGTAGCGATAAGGTCTTCAATCTCAGGGCTGAGAGGTGGATCGTATTTGTTTACGGTATACAGAGGGACCGAAGCGTGAATTGCAGTTTTTATGCTTGAAGTTAAATTAGTTATGGCTTCGTCAATGTGTGTAGAGTTTGTTAGCGCGGGTTTAAAGTTAATTTCAGTTTCTAGAGTGGAATTGAATGTTTGCCAGTTTGCTTTTGCGAAGTTATAGCGAGGTGTGACTGGGACCTTTTTACAGTTAGTGTAAAGGCTCAAGAGAACTCGTCGATGATCTGAGTCTAATTCATCAATGGTAAGAGTTTCATGGTTGTAGAAATTATTTTTGGTAATTGCAAGGTCAATAAGATCAGGTTTATGTTTAGTATTGTGAGGGAAAAATGTATACGAGTCTGGTGCAGAGACAGCCAGGTGTTTGTCGTTTATGAATTCAAATAACTATTTTCCAATTTTGTTTGTTGTTCTGCTATTCCAAGCCAAACACTTGAGCATTCAGGTCCGCTGCAGCGATTACCGAGGGGGCTAGTTTAAATATTTTTCTGTGGTCATTTTTTGTAAATTCACGAGAAAGAGTCTGGTAGAGCGAGACGATGGCATATGGTTTCCCGTGAATTTTTATTTGTATTGCCGTGGCTTCTAGGATTTTGAGTTCAGAAATTATTAGTGGATAACTTATTTCATAAGTAAGTCTTTTGGCATTGCGTGTTTGCGAAATGGATCAAAATTATATTTCCCTAGAGAGGAAATATTTTCAAAAGGTGATGATAATGCAGATTCGTAGAATTTAATGGCGGTTTCTTTGATATACTCTGAGATGTATAGTAGTTGAAATTCTCTGTGAAGGACATAGTTCTTAGTATACAGTCTGTCAAGTTAAAGCGTGGGTGGCTTTACTCGCAGTCGGTAAGGTGTATCGACATGATTTTGGTGTCAAAATATTAAGAAGAGCTCCC
>NC_046657.1:107577739-107580195 GCF_010883055.1 Belonocnema kinseyi | reverse complement strand
TTTTCCATTTTTTAAACCATTGCATCGTGTAGAGCATGTCCGAGAATAGTGGAAAAGAGTATTTTACAATAAATTCTTTGCCTTTTTTATAAAATTATTCAAACTCAAACGTAAGAGAGAAATGTCTTCGTTTTGGGTCTTAATGGGCTAAGCGCCTTGAGAGCCTCTAAGACTTTTTCAGCTGTCTTGACTAGAGCCTTAATAAAATAAATTTTTTCATTTCTGGGATTTAAGTCAGCTCAATTAACTACGGGATAAATATACACTTACTAGTATAGGAAGTACTTACTCATCGGGTTTGCACATGACAGTCTAATCTTGAAATTAAAGTAATATGTGAGGTTTCTTTTCATTTAAAAGCATCTGAACTATTCACCTTTCTTAATATTTGATCAGACTTATGGATTTTAAGTTATTGCTATGATTCTTTGATTAAATGTACTAAACTATTATTTTATTATTATTGCTAAATTGACATGGTGCAGTACTGCCAACCCTTAAAAGTGGTCATTTCACTGAATCAATAAGTAAGCTCTCACTGATTGTCAGTGACCCATTTATACTTATTTGAATCAGTGAAATTATACTGATTGAGATTTAGAGAGATAGGTCGAGCTTGTACTATCATGCGCAAACATTTATTTTGCATTCTTTGCACCATATCTAGATTTGAGTTGCTGGTCCCAGACCTTATCGAGGCTGCATAGGTAATTATCGGCCTAATAATCCCTTTATATAATATTAATTTTGTTTTTAAGAGACATATTGCACTCTGGAAGAGCCTCAGCGGCCCATGCGGTGAACACTTATAGCCTAGCAAGGGAGTTGTTCATCTCCAGAGAGTCGTGGGACCGGTACCTCTAGAGAAAAAGGTTTTCTCTAAGTACTTAAAGCTGTTGATCTTGGTGGTTCGGAACCCACCTTAAACTGTAGGCCCCCCTTCCACCACCAAGTAAGTGTGTGTGGGGGTGTGTAAAGGAATAAAGAAGAAGGTGCAAGAAAAATGTAAACCCTTAGGGGACACATTAGAAGCTTCCATTCCATAATAATACCTAAGTAGATACCATTAGTCTTAGGCGTTACCTCAGATCATTCATAATCAAATTTGGAGTTTTTTCCTTCCTATTTTTGACTTTAAATAATGAATTCGGGTTTTTCTAGATTGATTTTTAATTTCCATTGATAAAAATATTCTAATAGGATATCTAGGTACATTTTTAATTTTTCTACAGCTAATCTCACACGCCATTAGGCTATATAGATTGCAGTGTCTTCCACAAACATTGAAAGCTTAACTTCATCCATTCTCGGAATATCATTGGTATAATAAATAAAACACACCAGGCAAGTTCTATTTTTACAATGGCTTTGTAAAATTTGGGGAATATAGAGCGGAAATCCTAAATTTGAGAGTTTATATATTATATAAGACCTTTGTGCCAGACTGTGTCAAACACTTTTTCCAGATCCAGAATAAATAATGCAGTACATTTATTGAAAATAAAATTGGAAGGAAAATATGGTAAGTTGAAACACGCATTAAAAATGATGTACATTATTTGCACAAACACTTTTTTTATGTAGATGTTTTAGAATAATATTCTGGATATTACGAGGGTAGTTCAATAAGTCCTTAGAATGACCAACAGATGGCGCGCGAATCGCTCCAAATCATCTGTTTTCAGTCAGCACCACTCTCGACTAGATATATGGTGCAGTCACAGTCCACATCTTCTAAGTTTACGTGTTTTTATAACCAATTGAAACAAAAAAAAATTGTTCGTTAAGAAAAATGGAAAGAAACGAGTTCAGAGCGGTAATCAAACATTTTCATTTAAAGGGTTTAACTCCATATGAGATAAAAAATGAATTGGACTCAGTTCATGGCACATCTGCCCCTGCCTTAGCAACGGTTTATAACTGGGTAAATGAATTTAAGCGTGGTCGTACATCAATAAGTGACGAACCACGTTCAGGAAGGCCCGTGGAAGCAAGCACTCCCGAAATCATCGATAAAATCCACGATATGGTGTTGAAGGATAGAAGATTAAAAAGGCGTGAGTTAGCTGAGGCCACAAGGATATCTATAGGTGCAGTTGTTTCAATTCTACATGAAAAATTAGGCATGAAAAAGCTATCGGCAAGATGGCTGCCGCGTTTGCTCTCGGCTGTGAATAAACGCAATAGAGTGGTCGCCTCTGAGGCTCTTTTGGCGCGCATAAGTCGGAATCGTGAGGAATTTTTTCGTCGATTTGTGACTGTGGATGAAACATGGATATACCATTACACTCCTGAGACCAAGGAACAATCCAAACAGTGGATTTCCACAGACGAACCAGCTCCAAAGAAGGCAGAGACCGTAAAGTCAGCTGGTAAGGTTATGGCTACTGTTTTTTGGGATGCACGTGGAATTATACTTATTGACTACTTGGAAAAGGGTAAAACAATCACTGGTG
>NC_046657.1:107575156-107577639 GCF_010883055.1 Belonocnema kinseyi | reverse complement strand
TTTTGTATTATTTGAATGTGATTGATATTAGTTTTTGACGCACCTCCCCATATTGTACATGCATAAGTTATGATTGGTCGGATAAAAATTTTGTAGATTAGGGATCCATATTCGGGTTTTAGACTCGAGTGTCTATTAATAATAGGATTTAAGCTCGAGAGAACCCCGAAAGCTTTCCCTTTAGTTTCATGGATATGCTACTTCCAACTAAGACGTTTGTGAAGTTTACCCCCTAGGTATTTTGCGAAATTTTTCCATTCTATTGGCTCGTTAAACATTTTGGGTGGATCAATTTTAACTGGTCTTCTGACTGAAAAAAGAATTGATTCTGACTTTGCTACGTTTATTTTTATTCTCCATAGTTTAGCCCAAGCCTCGATGGCTTCAAGAGCTTTGTTAAGTAGTTTTAAAATTTTTGGAATGGACCAGGAAGAAGTGAATAACGCGGTGTCATCTGCATATAATCCAATTGGAACTTCGGGGACCTCAGGGATGTCGTTTACGTAGATGATAAAGAAAACCGGTCCTAGAATGCTGCCTTGGGGCACACCCGCTCGGATCAGTTTGTCTTTTGAGAGTGTCTGGCCTATTTTGACTGAGAATTTTCTGTTAGAAAGATAAGAATTTATAAAGAGGATGAATCCTCTTGGGAAATTGTAATTTATTAATTTTCTGAGCAATCCTACATGCCAGACACTATCGAAAGCTTTTTCTACATCGAGGAAAACAGCTCCAGTTTGTTTTCTTCGATTGAAATTTAAGCTAATGGCTTCGGTTATCTTGAGCATCATATGCTGCGTAGAGTGACCTTTTCTGAAACCATATTGTTGCGGTTTAAGGATGCTGTTTTCTTCGAGGTGAAAGTTTACGCGAGTGAGTATTATTTTTTCAAAAATTTTGCTGATTGTATTGAGAAGACTAATAGGCCTGTAGCTGGTTGGATGATAAGGATCTTTGCCTTTATCTGAAAAACTAAAATGTGAGCTATTTTCCATGAGTTAGGAAAAGAAAATTGGAGATATTAGCGGGAAGGGTGAGACAAGAAATCGGAAGTTTCTTGAGGACAAAGTTTGAAAGTGAATCAGGACCGGGAGCTTTGTTATTTTTAGTAGTTTTAATTTGTTTCTTTATTTCCTTGTGGGTTATTTTTTTGAAATTATCAGTGCTTGGGATTCTAAGAAAATCGGAGACAATTTGTTCACATTCCGCAATGTGCTGAGAGTCGGACGGTTCGTTATGTGGAGCGAAGTTACTTTCATAATTTGCCGGTAGGAGATTTGCTTTATCGGTAGGAGAGAGCGCAAACGTTTGATATGGTTTTTTGAGAGGAGGAATATTAGATCGGGGCTTCGTTAGGGCTTTAGTCATACGATAAATAGAGTTATCTTTAATTTGAAGTTTACCGACTTCTTTATTCCAATTTTTGCATCTGTGCTCTTGAACTTTGATTGCTATAGTTTTCCGAAGGTGGTTAATGATATTTTTAAGGATACAGCTTTTAGTTTTTTGGTGTGTACGGCAGAGTTTATTGCGAGTCTAGATAAGGTCTTCAATCTCCGGGCTGAGAGGTGGATCGTATTTGCTAATGGTAGTTTGAGGAACTGAGCTGTGAATGGCAGTTTTTATGCTCGAGGTGAGATTCGTTATGGCGTCGTCAATGTGGGAAGCGTTTGTCATTGAAGATTCAAAGTTAACATGTGTTTCTAGGGCCATGTTGAATGCTTGCCAATTTGCTTTTGCGAAATTATAGCGAGGTGCGACAGGGGCTTTTTCACAAATGGGGAAAAGACTTAGAAGGACAGGACGATGATCTGAGTCAAGCTCATCTATAGTGAAAATTTCGTGGTTGTAAAAGTTACTTTTGGAAATTGCAAAGTCAATAAGGTCAGATTTATGTTTGGTGTTGTGAGGGGAAAAAGTATGCGAGTCTGGTGCTGAGATTGAAAGATTCTTATGATTTATAAATTCAAATAGTTGTTTACCGATTTTGTTAGTTTTTCTGCTATTCCAGGCTAAGTGTTTAGCATTTAGAACACCTGCAGCAATTACCGAGGGAGCTAGTTTGAATATTTTTCTGTAGTCATTTTGTAGAAATTCGCGAGAGGGAGTCTGATAGAGCGAGACTATAGCATATGGATTCCCGCGAATTTTTATTTGTATGGCAGTAGCTTCTAGGGCTTCAAGTTCAGGAATTATTAGTTCATGGTGTTCAATATTTTCTTGAATTAAGATCGCGGTACCTCTATAAGGTGGCCATTTTCGATAGCAAGCGATAGTATATTATTTATGATCTCTGCGGTTGAATTTATAGCTTCGGCAATGTTAATTTTTCCTCCCATAATATCAGAGGTTAAGGTTGTAGCTCTTTTTAGTAGTTTTATTAAATTTACTTTGATATCCTCAGAGGGAGTATTTTTAATTGGAGTTGGAGTAATTTTATTTTGTTGGCCTGGAATTTTCTTGGCGATAGGTATTTTAGCGCG
>NC_046657.1:107565054-107575056 GCF_010883055.1 Belonocnema kinseyi | reverse complement strand
GTATTGTTAGTTTTTTGTTTATTATTTGTGGGTTTCCTGGCAGCTGTTTTAAAGGCAGGACAGCCTCTGTAATTAGCGGGATGGTCCCCTGCACAGTTCGCGTAAGTAGCCGGCGATTCAGGATTCTTTTTGCATGTAGAACTCTGATGCGCGCCACCACACTTCACACAGCGTGGAGTGGCGTGGCACACGTCAGAGACATGGTGGAACCTTTGGCACTTAAAGCACTGGGAGGTTTCCTTGAGTTTTACGTAGGGCTCGATCTTTATTTTTATAAAAGCAAGAGACTTCAAATTGAGAAGCTCTTTTGCTTGAGGGGTATTTGGAAGCGTTACCAGAAGCATTGGTAAGGCTTTTTTAGTTTGTCGGCTCCTCATTCGAGCAACCGACGTAATTGTGAACCCTTCCTCTTTTAATTCGGAGAGAACTGAATCTTCTGGGAACGCGATGGAGATATTTCGTATCACAAGTTTAATGGGTGGAGAGTCAATACTTTTATATAAGTAATACTGAAAGCCTTGAAGCTCTAGGTTGGAGATAATTTTTCTATATTTTTCCAGGTATGAAACTCGGATAGAATAGATGTCAGACCCGAGATTGTAAACTATCGGCTTAAACTCGGTGGAATCTTTTAACAGTTTGTGCAAAACTGTATAGGGGTGGTTACCCTCGTCCACATCCATCATGGTTAACGCCACTTTGGTGGCATTGCTGCTTCCTGCTGGGCAGGAAGCTATGTTTGAGCTCTGTGACATTGAAGTCACAGAGCGCAAAAGTTTTTGATCAATCGACCTGATGCGTCTGATAGACCAGAATCTATCAATCTATCATGAGCATAAGTAGATCCATCAAATCCTATTCTAATTTTTAAGAAGCTGCTTTCGAAACGAGTTCCAATCTGATCTTCGATGTCATTCAATGATCAATCGATCTTAATCTCTGATCATTAATCGATCGTAAATTTACGGAAGGAATACACACCCTGAAGTACTATAAGTGCGGATAGTGAAGAAAGGCTAGTTGCTTTTTGCGTTAAAATTTGTTACATTTTATGAGATATATTACTAATTTTCTCGAAAACTATCATTCGTAGAAGTAAATATATAAAATAATAAATGTGACTCTCAACAAGATGTATAACTCGTATTTGAAATATTTTTCAAAATTTTGCGTATTGATCTTTGCCATTTCTATTTTCACTATCATTTTCGTAATCAGCGCATCAAAAAAAAACTTTGGGATCATCCGGCCCCCTTTCCAAAGTCCCCTTCCTTCAATTGACATGTTAATGACTGAGGGACAAATAATTTTGGTCACATCCGAACCCCTGTCCAAAGTTCCCTTCCTTCAAGTGAGGTGTTAATGACTGAAGGGTAAATAACTTTGGTCACACCCCTGCCCCTTTTACAACGTCTTGTGGAGGGCGGGAAGGCACCCCCGTGATAGGTTACAGAAATAATGAAAGGTCACACCCCTGCCCCTTATCCAACGTCCCGTGGGGGGCGGGAATGCACCCCTGCGACAGTTCACAGAAATAATGAAAGGTCACACCCTGTCCCTTTTCTTGACTTCACTCGCTGATTACACAAATGATAATGAAAATATTTTCGTACCATTTAAGTCACACCGTTACATATTGTCTTGCATTTCTGTGATTTTTCATATTTATCGTCGTTTTTCTCAAAAACTATTAGTCGCAAAGTAAAAATGTGTTTTACATAAAAAATATCTTTCTAAAAGATCTACAACATTTATTTGAAGTTTTTTGTATAGCGGTTTACGCTATTCGGAACTCCGTCCGAAAATAATTTAAATATAAAAAATTAGATTAATTCCAATCTAGTAAAGTATAAACATGATATATGAACATTTTAAATAATAAAAATTAAACAATTTTCTACTTTTGGTCAATTATACATACAATACAATACAACTGTAAATAATAAATGAAAAAAAACAATAATAAAACAATAAATACAATTTCCCAATTTTTAAGTACCCGTGCAGAAATCTCAATATGGCCCCGATCGGGGCCAGATCGCGGATATAACACACGCCCCGATCGGGACACTCGATCGGTGCACGATCAGTCTCATTATAATCCATTCTTGAATTTCACGAATGGAGATTTAATAAAAGTAAACTCGGAACTATCGAATGGTCCTCTCGTTTCGAAGGCCACTTTAATATTTTGAATTTCCAATCAGTTATTTTAAGTTTAAATTAAAGTACTACAGGGACGAAAAAGAAAAGGGTTTAAGACTACAAAATTTAATTATACTTATCAGAACGAAGTGTCTCGTCGTCCCGACATTCGGAACGACTAGCCTATTTTCACCATTTGGCTAGTCGTTCCGAAATTCGGGATGAATAGCCTATTTTTACTATTTGTCTAGTCGTCCCGAAAATCATGTACTTTTAAAATTGTACTCCTTTTGAGTTAGCCAAAGATTATTAAAACTGCTAGTTGTCCCTAGAAAAATTCAGAAACGAAAAAAAGTAAAAGTTAGGTTAGGTTTTAGAAAACGTAGCCCTTTAAGCTTTAACTCATCCAAATCAATTGATATATTTGCTCTGTGTCACTGTATTCTCAAGTTCGTTCGAAACCTCCCTATGATTTCCGCTCGCTTGGATTGGATCTTACTTTTATCATTTGAAGCTTGATAAAACTATGAAAGTTTTATATTTTTCTTTATTTATTTCAGTTACTAATACAAGTTCACCAAAAATGTTAGTTTTATTTTGTGAAAAAAAGGAATATCTTGGTAAAAAGTTTAGAATTTTTCAAATAGGACTTACTACTAGAAGTAATTTAAGTCATATCCATAAACCTTTCCAATATCTGATAAGGGAAAAGGCGGCCTTGTGTCTGATCACAGAAATAATTTGAGGTGACATCCCCTACGCCCTTTTCAACGCCCCATGAGGGGTGGCAAGACACCCCTGTGACTGGTCACAGAAATAATGTAAAATCACACCCCTGTCCCTTTTCCAACGCCCCGTGGGGACGGGAAGGCACCCCTGTGACTGGTCACAGAATTAATGTAAGGATAAATTTCATAAAATGCGACCTTTTCGGGACGACTAGCAAATGGTAAAAATAGGCTAGTCGTCCCGAATTTCGGGATGACTAGCATCTATCTTGATTTCCGGCTTTTCGTCCAGAAATTCGGGACGACTAGACGCAGCCTTTTGAGAAACGTAAGATTATTGTTGATGGTATCAGTTTCGAGGAAAAGGTTTGTCTTTATGAAAAAATGGATGATAACCAGAAATATTTTAAATAAAAATTTTCATTTCTTGAAAAAAATTTTGTCCATAAAACTTCTTAACAAATTAGAAAAAGGTTTTTCGCAAAAAGATTCCCTACAAATTGACTTTTTCGAATGCTTCCAAAGAAAATCATCGGGAAAAAACCTATTATTTACAATTTATTAACATTTGACTGTAAATAAATTCAATTTTCTGTCAATTACATTACTTCTTGAATAATTCGAAAAGATGGTGGTATAGATAATAGTTTCGCCAAAACATTGTGCTATCATTTATTAGATCATTTTATTTGTTTAAGGGCATGAGACACAGCTATATTACCTATATTACCGACCTCACTTTTTCAGTTCACTGAATGTTTTTTTGAACCTAAGAACTTTTTTTGTAAATAAAATATCGAGCTGAAACTTTGAAAAATGTATTAGAGTACAATAAAGTACGTTTAGGTACTGCACTTTGGTAGGAACTTCACTGAAAATTATTTTATCTTTTTTCTGAACCTCAACATTTTTTAAACTTTCCAACTTTCTTTATAGATAAAATATCGGTCTCAAACTTTGAGAAATGCAAGAGCTGAAAGAAAACTACGTTTAAGTGCAAATCTTAATAATAAAAGATGTAAAAAAAATATTTCGACTATCAATTCCATCGGCATCATAACGGTATTTTCGTGTACAATGTTACCGGCTGATGTCGATGGAATTGATAGTTGAAATTTTTTTTCTTTTTTTACATCTTTTATTATTAAGATTTGTACTTAAACGTAGTTTTCTTTCGGCTGTTGCATTTCTCAAAGTTTGAGACCAATATTTTATGTATAAAAAAAGTTCGAACGTTTAAAAAATGTCGAGGTTCAGAAAAAAGATTAAATAATTTTCAGTGAAGTTCCTACCAAAGTGCAGTACCTAAACGTACTTTATTGTACTCTAATACATTTTCCAAAGTTTCAGCTCAATATTTTATTTACAAAAAAAGTTCTTAGTTTCAAAAAAACATTCAGTGAACTGATAAAGTGTGGTCGGTAATATAGGTATTTAGCTGTGTCACATGCCCTTATGTCTGTTAAGAAGAAATATTGACTAAACAACTTTTAAACAAAAATGAAAATTTTGAATTAAATATTTCTAGTTGTTTTTAATATTATTTACAGAATATGCATTTAATTAATTTTTATTATTATTAATTAATTTCGAATGCATTTTTAATCATTGCTAGAATATTATAAATGAGTAGTATGTATACAAATTTCACTGCACTATCAGAAAAAATCAAGCATCACTAGTTCTGCGAGGGCATGGAGATGACGTTTCAGTAGGAAATCAGTCGGGCCCAGGTATGGGAAACAGAGTTCTACCGATCAGGGTCGCATCGGAAAATCCGATCAAGGCCAGATCGGTATTACGTTAGAAATTGGGCGATTTCTGCACGGGTAATGGTGGATTGATAGTTAATTCAAGTTCGTCGGCTGCAGTGTTTTCTGAAAACTTAAAAAAATTGGTTTCAAAATTTGCCTACTACATTTTAATTAGGTTTTCTTCGTTAAAAGATTTTTTAAAAGAAAAGTACTTTCAATTGTAAAACAGAATACCTGCAAGAAATTATGTAATTTTCACATATTTAAGAACACACACTCGTAAAACTTTCAGAGATTTTGTCGGCCTATTAGCATTTTAATCGAGGAATAGGCGTGGAAATGGGTAAGTTGAAAGATAAGGGTATTAATCTTGATGGATAACTTAACATCGAGGGTCTGAAGCAACTTCGGATCCAATGAGGGGTAGTGTCGGGGGCAGCGGAAGGAGAAGGTTCCGCAAGTAGCCGTGGAGGAAAGGACCCTCCACCCCCCGGGCATACCTAGCGACCAAAAAGGGGTAACCGCTCATTAACTCTTATGGAATCTCTGAATTTTTTTATACTATTCCGAGTTTCTAAAAGTAAAAAGTGCATCTGGCTGTTTTAGACTTTAACTTATTGGTACTTGGACGTTTAAAAGCATATGTTTTATCGGTATCGCGTTTTCAGCTTCGTATATACAATTATCAAGTCAGGCATTTCCATCAAAAAAATAAATTTGTTAAAAACATGACGTTCATCAGTTCTGACCTTAAAAATGGTAAAATTTTAAAATAGCGGCTTCTTCTGTATAACCCTCTAACGTAAATAAATATCGAAAACTTATTATGAGATGAATTCTAGGTGAAAAAGGTGGGGGAAGATCATTTGTAAACCACATTATGCTTTTCTTTACGAAAAAAAGAAGTTAAAATGCATCTTGCATACCTGACTGAAATCACTATACTATGGCGCTCATTATAGGTGATATTTGCATAACAAGTTTTCGATATTCTTGATGTTAAAGGGTCATACGGGAGAAGCCGTTATTCGAAAGTTTTACCTTAAAAACTATGTTTTCGGGTATTTGAATGTCAAATTGGCAGCAACAAATCTCAACCAACAAATACATCTCACCACTGCTAAAAAAAGTAAACAGAATGCACCATGTTGAAGCAGGACAGATTTCACCTACGTTAAAAACATGTGCTGGCCCTGAAAAGGACCGATTGTGTACACTCATTACCAGAATCAAATTCTGAATATAACCTCCGAAACAATATAAAGTACGACCTTGACGTTTCAAGGCATAGACAACGTCCATAGCAGTGACAGTCTTCCTCTTAGCATGCTCAGTGTAGGTGACTGCATCACGGATGACGCTTTCAAGGAATACCTTCAAGACACCTCGAGTTTCCTCGTAGATCAAGCCAGAAATACGCTTGACTCCACCACGACGAGCTAGACGACAGATGGCGGGTTTCGTAATTCCCTGGATGTTATCACGCTTAACTTTACGATGACGCTTTGCTCCTCCCTTACCCAAACCTTTGCCTCCTTTACCACGGCCAGTCATTTTTAAAAAAAATTAAGATTTAAAATAAACTTTGACAAACAGCGGACTACAGAATGAAAAAAAAAACTTTTTCTTTTTCTTTTGTAAACCATATTTTATTCATAACTTCATTGTAAGGTTACATAGGTTCTTATATGTGTTTTGTGTATCAAATTCTGTACCCAGTTGACAACGAACTAAACAGAGTGTTTTCATTACATAATAAAGTAGGTAGGTAGAAAAATCTTTATTTATTTTATTTCTGAGTAAAAAGGTAATGTAAAAAATCCCATTAGATAATTTCGTATCCTAAGCTAACTTAACCTATACTATATGTACATTATTTACAGTCATGTTTATTATTGCAGTCGTAAGATGAGTTATGTTATAAGGTGATAGGGCAGTTTATGCTTTATTCGGAAAGGAGCACTGTCTTTATTGTACAATTTAATGCTTTTGAGAGCTGTTTATTCGCCAAGTTCAAGAGTATAAAATTTTTGTGTAATACCTAATATATCTGTCGTAATATCTTTTATTTCTAGATCATTTCTTATATCTATATTTCTTTTCTTAGGACTAGCGTAGAGATTCTCCGGAGAAGTTTATTTTCAAAATATTGCAATTTTTTAATATGCGTTCTGGAGGCGCCGCTCCATACAGGTAGTGCGTATAATAATACTGGTTTTACAAAAGTCTTATATAGAATAAGTTTGTTTTTAATACTAAGTGCACTTTTTCTGTTCAGTAAACTATATAAAAGATGTATCATTTGGAAGCCTTTTGCGCAAGCTTCCGTTATGTGTTGCCTATATGATTTACATTAATTTTAATCTTCCACCTATGATAGTACTTAATTAATTTGTCAAGATGTTGTTGCAGATACTTAACCGCCATATGTTTTTTCCAGGAGGAAGCTTATATGGCTGTGTCGTCGGCAAAGATAGCTATATCAGTCTTTTTATTTTTTGTAATATCGTTAATATAATAGATGAATAATATTGGTCCTAAAATCGACCTTTGTGGTACGCCTGCTATAATATTATGTTGTTCGGAACTTACATTATTATGTGCTACATTAAATTTCCTATTTCGTAGGTAGCTAAGAGTTAATTTAATGATATACAATGGTATTTTCAGTCTATGAAGTTTATATATTAAGCCCTTGTGCCAGACGGTGTCGAATGCTTTTTCGATATCCAGCATTACTTCTGCTATATGTTTATTTAAATTGAATTGTGTGGAGATATGGTTAGTTATTCGAGCTAAATGTTGCACTGTGCTGTGCTTTTCTCTGAAACCGAACTGTTCTGGTAATAATAGTTTATTTATTGTTTCATGTTGCTTGATTCTATTTAAGATTATAATTTCGAATATTTTTCTCAAAGTGGGTAAAACACTAATAGGCCTATAATTTTGCGGATAAAGCTTATCCTTGCCTTTTTTGGGAAAGCAAGAACATTAGCTATTTTCCAGCTCTTTGGAAAGTATGAGATTTTGAAACATGAGTTAAACATATAAGTGATTTGTACAATCGCTTTACACGGTAAATTTTTAAGAATAATGTTCTGAATACCGTCTGGTCCAGGGGCTTTCGTAGATGTTATTTTTCTTGCTTTTTTAATTTCTGTAGGAGAAGTCAAGTTAACAATATTTACATTTATTTTTGATCTCTTGATTTCTTTGTAAACTTTGGTAACTTTTTTATTTATTCTTTTGGTTCCCATATCTTTAGTGAGGTGATGTACTTTCTCGAATTGTTGTGCCAAAACATTCGCTTTTTCTAAATTACTGAAGACTAAGCCGTGCGGCCCGTGTAGCTTGGGGATTATATTCATACTAGGTTTTATAAAATATTTGGCTGCTTTCCAGAGGCTGTTGTCTTTAATTTTTAGATTTTGAAGTTTGTTATTCCAGCAAGTGTTCGAAAATTTTTTGGATTCCCTGTTTACTACATTACTGAAGCTATTTTTGATTTTTCTGAAGTGATCAATTTTTGTTATTTGGTAAAGTTTTCGTAATTGCTTTCTTTCGTGAATTAATGTTTTAAGATTGTTTGGTAGATACTACACTGCTCGGTTACATAGCCACCAGAACGAGCCCCCCCCCCCCCCCCCCCCCCCCCCCCCCCCCCCCCCCCGTAACCGCCAGTGTACTTTACCCCTACTTTCATTCTCAAAACTTAACAACCTATCAGATTAGAAATGACGTCGCTCTTTAATAGGCGATTTTAGATCGATCGATTGATGCTCATGATAGATTGATAGATTCTGGTCTTTCGGACGCATCAAGTTGATTAATCAAAACCTTTCGCTCTGTGACAATGTCACAGAGCTCAAATCCAGTTTCCTGCCCGGCAGGAACTAGCTCCAGGATGGAAACAGATGACAAATGGTCACTTAAAACATCCAAAAATAAGAAGCGAAAACTCGCGGCATTGAAACATTCGATTGAACCTATAGGGAGATTGGAATCCGGATTGCGATCAGAATTGAATTCGAATTGATGAGTAACGAATATACAGTGAGGTGAAAAATATACAGTGTGGTGAAAAATATACAGTGCGGTGCGAGGGCATGTGACGCGCGTTCCACACAGGGGATGAAGGCGCCTGGCGTGCGTCTCCTGTGAAGTGCATAGACAATGGACGTTGAACAGTGGGGCTTTAGGGCCGCTAAAAGACCCAGGAATGAGGTCGAAAATGTGACATCAGTACCTCTCAGCAATCGATATGAGGCCTTGCAGAACAATGAGGACTCAGAGAAGATGGACGACGACCAGGAGATTAAAACGGACGACAACGAGAGAAACATTGATGAAGAGTGCAATAAAAATTATAAAAAGAAGGAAAAAATGCCTCCAATAATCATAACTCACGAATTACAAAACTACACAGGATTTGTCTCTACGCTAAAGAGCTTCATTAAAGGTGAACCAAAAATTCATTATTCTACCCAAGGCTTAGCATTATATGCTGAAAACAAGACTGACTACAACATTATAATCAAGGAATTAGAAGCGATAGACTGTAATTTCCATACATATCCAACCAAAGATATGAAAACCAAAAGGGTGGTAGCAAAGGGGCTCCCCTTCATAACACAAGATGAAATGACTTCTGGCCTAGAACGCCTGGGCGTGAAATGCGTTAAGATTACAACCCTAAAGACCAGGGACGAGCTGCCGAAGACCAAGGAGATATCTTCAACTCAACCCATCTACCTAATCGACTTTCCGCATGATACGGATCTCAAGAAATTCAGAAACATACGATACTTGTGCTACGTGCGGGTATTTTGGGAAAGGTACAGGAACAGAAGAAAAATCACGCAATGCCATAGATGTCAAAGATTCGGCCATGGAACCGCCTACTGCAAAAATGTACCCAGATGCGTCAAGTGCGACCAATCGCATTTCACAGCGGATTGTAAGAAAGCAAAAGATGAACCGGCCATATGCACTAACTGCAGAGGATCGCATCCAGCAAATTATAGTAAGTGCCCTGAATACCTCAAGCACTTAACAAAGGTGGAAACTAGGCGTACACCTTCCAATACGAAGCAGGCACAAACAAGGACACCTACTGCACCAGCGATGTCGAGTAGAAACTTCCCAACACCACCTGCCAACAGAAGGAGGGAGTCAACGGAACCAGCGCCAGTCTGGAGAGTAAACCCGAACTTGCGCAACATAGAGACGAGCCAACACGGTAATGAACTTGCTGAACTTCAAGAACTAATGGTTGAAACAAAAAGACTGAACCAGATATGTAATATAGGTAAGATGTTGGAACTCGTTAGGGAACTTAATAATAGATTAATAAATTGTACCAATGATCTTGATAG
>NC_046657.1:107562556-107564954 GCF_010883055.1 Belonocnema kinseyi | reverse complement strand
TATCATTACAAAAAACTTTTTTTCCAACCAACTTTCGCACCTTGCTGAACTGGACGAAGTTGTCGTGTATACACGCGATACCGCGCCATTTAAACTAAAAAGCAAAATGCCGTATCATTTACTAACTTAAGATAGAAGTGGTTCCAAAATCTTCACAGCGCACTGCTGCCATTATTTCTTAATTTGTTATTTAGTTTTTAAGCATTAATGTTAATTCCAAATTACAGAATCTATGGGTTTTTCTGCACAAATTTTTGCCCCGCCGATGATTAGATTTTCTTAGTGATAACTGACCAAATAAGTATTATAAACAAATTACATAGATACTTAATAGGATAAAATTTCTTAAATGAGAAATGGGTGCCTCAACAAATATTATATATATACATTAGATTTACTTGTATTATCTCTTTGTACACTCTTATATTGAAATTTAATAAATATTGTTTGAGAAAAAAAACAAAAAAAAAAAACAAGCGAAAACTCGCCAAAGTGTCCGTTAACGGCTCGGACAGCATCAGCAGTGGCCAATCCTCGGCCACCTCAATCAGAGGAAGCAGTAGGACGTCCCGAACATCAGTCATAAGCGCGGCACTATATACCGTCCCGCATAAAGTTTTAAAAAATTCATGTCAATTTAAGCCAATTCAGATTCAGTTCACAAATACAAATTCATTCAAATTCAATTCAGTGCGCCGTATCCTCGTCAGAGTCAGTGGCAAAGCAGTCAAATTGAGTGTACCAGGGTATTTGCTAGAAAATGACTATTTGTAAATATAAGTGCTTCGCAAGTGAAAAGTGAAAGCTGCAAAGTGTATTGTGGTGGGTGAAGGTGAGTGGCTCGCGCCCTCATCGGCAGACAACATGTCTGAACAGAAGAAAACTATCCCGGAGCGAAAAACACGAAAAAGATCTCTCCCAGGACCCAGCATGAAAGCAACGCCCAGTAAGAAGCCAGCGTCAAGTCACACCAGATATAACGTGCAAACAACGAATAAATACAGCTCGCTATCGGAGTCTGAAGATGACGAAGAGAAAATGGAAGGAGACGCAGATGAATCTACGAAGGAAAACGACTTACCAAGTGACAGAACCAAAAATAAGATCCCGCCAATCATCATAAGTGGAGAGGAGAACGTCAAAAACCTGAGAGCTAAGGTCTATGATCACATAAGAGCTTCCTCCAAAAGCTCACAACTAAAATACTCAAAATATGCGCTAACCATATGTAGCTCCACAAAACAGGACTACAAAATAAACATGAACTTTCTTTAAAAAGTAAACATCCCATTTCACACCTACACTGATCAGCAGCAGAAATTGAACAAATTTGTCATTAAAGGACTGCACAGGATGAAAGAAGAAGATATCAGCGAGGAACTGAAGCAACTAGGCTTCTTACCTCTCAGAGTAGTGACCATGAAGATGAGGAAGGATCGTGCTCAGGACTATCCATCAGTTATGGTAGTGTGTAGCAAAGAAACTACGTTCAAGGATATACTCCAAATCAAAGCGGTAGCGTCAGTCAGGATAAAATGGGAAAAATATTCCAACACAAGAAAAGTCACACAGTGCTATCAGTGTCAGCAATTCGGACACGGCACCGCTAGTTGCCACGACATTCCAAAATGTGTCAAATACGCCGAAAGTCACCAAACCAAGGACTGTAATAAAACTAAGGAGCATAAACCCAAATGCATAAACTGCAATGAAGAGCATCCCGCTAACTATTCAGGCTGCTCGGCCTACAGAAACCATTTAAAAAGGATAGAGGAACGCAGGAAATTGGCCAAATTTCCATCAAAAAGCAGTCGTGATCATCCACATCCAGCACCTCCGCAGATGACCAGCAGGAACTTCCCGCAGATCAACAGCAGGCTCCAGCCTGCGAATGAAGAACCAGTAGCAGCAAAGAATCCCCTTAATTCTTGGAAGCCGGCAGAAAAATCATCACAAGTAGATCCGCTAAGCAGCTTCCTTGGAGAAGAAGCCAGAATGTTCATCGAATTCAACGAGTAATGTAAGTCTTTACACGAAATGATAGATCTTAAAAAAATGATACAGCAAGTTAGGGACCTCACAAATAGATTTATGAACGCTAAAAGTAAGAAAGATGAAGCAGGCATTATATATGAATTTTTCATTGTTAATTCCAAAAAATAAATCAGTTAATACAACCACTGCGAAAAAACTTGTAATAGTACATTGGAATGCAAATGGCATATGTCAAAAATATCGCGAGGTGAGGGAATTTCTCGTTAATCAAAAAGTAGATATAATGTTATTCAATGAAACCAAGCTGATTTCAAAAATCCCGTTCCATGCACAAGGCTATACATGCTATAGAAAAGACAGGGATAATGGAAACAGAGGGGGCGGGGTAGCTATACTCGTAAGA
>NC_046657.1:107545977-107562456 GCF_010883055.1 Belonocnema kinseyi | reverse complement strand
AAGAATAAAGTCATTATTTATAAAGCATTCATTAAGCCGATAATACTTTATGCGGCTCCTATCTGGAGTAGCTCCTGTAAATCAAATCTTCAAAAAATAACAATTAGAAAATAAGTTGCTAAGAATGATCTCAAATGCGAGCCCGAGAGAGAGTAATTTAAGAATTAGGAAAAGAATCAATGTCATCGAAATTCGTAAAGATGTCTATGCTCATACAAAAAGATTTTATGAAAATAAAATAAATGATATTGAAGCCCTTGAAGATTTCAGAATCTACACAAAAGAAAATGCACCGTTGAAACTTAAATGTAAACTTCCATACCACCTTCTGATATAATGAACACCGTGTATATATGTACATAACTTAGTTATAAGCGTTATAAGTCCATTTCTTTTTTGTGGAGATAGTTGTAAGAGGAGTATAAATTTATGGGTTTTTGCTCAACCTTATTTTCCCGATAATAAAATATATCTAGCGTCTGATTTGACAAATCACCGAAAATGTACCAAATAAAATAAAGGATAAATTCAAGATGGTAAATTCCTTATGGGAATAGGTACAGCACTAACAATAAGAATTACTTATGTACAACTATTGTATCACATTTCATTTGAATAAATAAAAGGTTTTGAAAAGAAAAAAAGTCAATTTAAGCCAGTACTTTACAATCTTGGCTCAGATGTTTATTCCGTTCGCGTGTCGTTTATCGAAGACTATCGCAAAACTACTTCAAATCTAGAGCAGCAAGGCTTTCAATATTATTTATATAAAAGCATTGACTCTCCACCTATCAAACTGGTTATCAGGAATATCCCTATTGCGTACCCATAGGATTTAGTACACTCCGAACTCCAAGAGGAAGGGTTCACTATTACGTCAGTTGCTCGCATGAGAAATCGACAAACAAAGAAAGCCTTACCAATGCTTCTGGTAACGGTTCCAAACACGCCCCAAGCGAAAGAGCTAATTCAACTGCAATCCATTGCCTACATTAAAATTAAAGTTGAGCCATATATCAAACCCAAGAAAACCGCACAGTGCTTCAAGTGTCAAAGATTCTACCATGTCTCTGAAATGTGCCACGCCACTCCACGATGTGTGAAGTGCGGGGGTGTGCATCAAAGTTCTGCGTGCAGAAAAACACGTGAAACACCGGCCACTTGCGCTAACTGTGCTGGGGACCACCCAGCTAATTATAGAGGTTGTTCTGCTTTTAAACAAGCATCCAAAAAGCCCGCTATTAAAAAACCAAAAACACACAATTTGCCCAAGGAAATTGTTCCCAATAAACTAAGTAAAGAGATCACACTAAAAGAAAATTCTACAAACGAACGCACCCTACTAGACAGTGCCCCGCCACCGCAAAGCTTACCACTTCACAGCACAGTCGCCGCCGCAAACATCACAGGCATGCGCATTAAAGCCTCAAACTATGCAGACAGACGGAACACATAAAATTGCTAATACTCGAGCTAAGGCACCACTTGCTAATAAAATTCATGCCCCTCAGAATAAAACTATTCCTGAACCCACACACAATAAAAACACACCCTCTCAAGCTATCAAAATAAATCCGGTAAATCTCTTAAAAAGAGCTACAACCTTAATCACAGACATAATGGGGGGAAAAATTAACATTAATGAAGCTATAAATTCAACCACCGAGATTGTAAGTAATTTACTTGCACTTGCTATCGAAAATGGCCACCTTAAATAATAACACTTTAAAAATAATTTTTTGGAATACTCAAGGTATTCTTAAAAAAAGACACGAATTAGCCACATACCTCTACAAAAATAACATTACCATCTGCTTGCTCAGTGAAACATTACTACGCGCATCCCTACGCGTTAATCTAGTTCGTGGTTATACATTATACAGAAATAACTCAAATAGAGGTACCGCGATCTTAATTCAAGAAAATATTCATCACCATGAACTAATAATTCCTGAACTTGAAGCCCTCAAAGCTACTGCCATACAAATAAAAATTCACGGGAATCCATATGCTATAGTCTCGCTCTATCAGACCCCCTCTCGCGAATTTCTAAAAAATAACTACAGAAAAATATTCAAACTTGCACCCTCAGTAATTGCTGCAGGAGACTTAAATGCTAAACACTTAGCCTGGAATAGCAGAACAACTAACAAAATCGGTGAACAATTATTTGAATTTATAAATCATAAGAATCTCTCAATCTCAGCACCAGACTCGCATACTTTTTTCCCTCACAACACAAAACATAAATCCGACCTTATTGACTTTGCAATTTCCAAAAGTAACTTTTACAACCACGACATTTTCACTATAGATGATCTTGACTCAGATCATCGTCCAGTCCTTCTAAGTCTCTTCACCAACTGTGAAAAAGCCCCTGTCACGCCTCGCTACAATTTTGCAAAAGCAAATTGGCAAACATTCAACATAAGCCTAGAAACACACGTTAACTTTGAACCTTCAATGACAAACACTTCCCACATTGACGACGCAATAACCAATCTAACCTCTAGCATAAAAACTGCCATTCACAGTTCGGTTCCTCAAACTACCACTAACAAATACGATCCACCTCTCAGCCCCGAGATTGAAGACCTTATCCACACTCGCAATAAACTCTGCCGTACTCACCAAAAAACTAAAAGCTGTATTCTTAAAAACATCATTAACCACCTTCGGAAAACCATAGCAATTAAAGTTCAAGAGCACAGATGCAAAACTTGGAATAAAGAAGTCGGTGAGCTTCAAATTAAAGATAACTCCATCTATCGTATGACTAAAGCCCTAACGAAGCCCTGATCTAACATTCCCCTTCTCAAAAATCCAGATCAAACGTTTGCTCTCTCTCCTACCGATAAAGCAAATCTACTAGCGGCAAATTATGAGAGTAATTTCACTCCGCATAATGAACCATAAGAGCCTCAGCACATTGCGGAATGTGAAAAAATTGTGTCCGATTTTCTTAGAATCCCAACCACCGATAATTTCAAGAAAATAACCCAAGAGGAATTAACAAAACAAATAAAAACTACTAAAAATAATAAAGCTCCCGGTCCTGATTCAATTTCAAACTTAGTCCTCAAAAAACTTCCGATTTCTTGTCTCACCCTCCTCGCTAATATCTTCAATGCCTGTATTCAACTAAGCTACTTTCCTAACTCATGGAAAATAGCTCACATATTAGTTTTTCAGAAAAAAGGCAAGGATCCATATCATCCTACCAGCTACAGGCCCATTAGTCTTCTTAATACAATGAGCAAAATCTTTGAAAAAATAACACTCACTCGCATAAACTATCACCTCGAGGAAAACAGCATCCATAAATCACAACAATACGGTTTTAGAAAAGGTCATTCCACGCAGCACATGATGCTCAAACTTACCGAAGCCATTAGCTTAAATTTAACCGAAGAAAACACACTGATGCTGTTTTTCTCGATGTAGAAAAAGCTTTTGACAGTGTTTGGCATGTAGGACTGCTCAGCAAATTAATAAATTACAATTTCCCAAGAGGACTCATCCTCTTTATAAACTCTTATCTTTCTAACAGAAAATTCTCAGTCAAAATAGGCCAGACAATTTCAAAAGAGAAACCTATTAGAGCGGGTGTGCCCCAAGGCAGCATCTTAGGTCCAGTATTCTTTATTATCTACGTAAACGACATCCCTGAGGTCCCCGAAGTTACAGTTGGACTATATGCAGACGACATCGCACTATTCACCAAAAATGTTTAATGAACCAATAGAATGGAAAAGTTCCATAAAATATCTAGGGCGTAAACTTTATAAGCGTCTTAATTGGAAGCAGCATATCCATGAAACTAAAGGGAAAGCTCTCGGGGTTATCTCGCGTTTAAGCCCTATTATCAATAGACACTCGAGTCTTAAACCTTGTCTTGACCATGAAAAAGCCTTTGATATCGTCTGGTTCGAAGGTCTTATATTGAAACTTTCCAGATGCAACTTCCCAACGTATATTGTAAAAATTCTCCAAAGTTACCTTAGTGATAGGAAATTTGTCGTCACTGTCAAAGGCATCAAATCTAACGAACACAAGATTGCTGAAGGTGTCCCCCAGGGATTAATTCCGGGCCGGTGCTTTTTATTTATTTCACAAACGATATTACACGAAACAATGTCCAAAGAGAGGTCCCGTCAGACAGCACTCCGCGAATTTTATTGTTTGCAGATGACACTGCAGCCTTCGTCTTCTCTTTTGGTAAAAGGTTGGCAACTGCGAAGCTGCAACAATCTAGCAGAGTTTATTATTTTTCTAAGAATACTAATAAGGGAAACGTACCTGACTTTATGTTAAATGACTTATGCATGGAAAAGAAAACTAGCGTCGAGTACTTAGGAAGCGTTCTAGATTATAAACTTAGCTTTACTCCGCATATTAAAAAAAACTAGGAAGAATACATTCAAGACTGTAGGTGCACTGCACTGTCTTATTAGCAGCTGGAGCACGCTTAGCATTAAGAACAAAATACTTTTGTACAAAATGATAGTAAAACCAACTATGCTCTACGCTGCGCCTATATGGAGTAATACGTCAGCGACAAACATTAAAACTCTACAAATTGTCCAAAACAAGTGTCTGCGTATGAATACCAATGCAAAACCTAAGACTAGGATCATAGATTTACATAAAACCTGCAATATTAAGTCTGTTAAAGACGAAATCCACAGGTTAGCGAAAAATTTTTATCTTAACCAAATCTTGCGACTTGCGGAACTTGAAGAAATAAAAATCTAAAATGCCGTATCATATCCTACTTTGAAGACTGAAAAGTTGCAGCATCTTCACAGCTCTGTGCTGCTGTTACTTTTATCTAGTTATTTAGTTTTTAAGTTTATTCCTTTAGTTTTAAGAAAAATTAGATAACTTTATGGGTTTTTTACAACTTTTTACCAGATACTCATGACAGATTTAATTCGATCCTGATCAATAATTAAAATAGTAAACGAAATAAAATAGATTATTTAATAGGATAAAATTTCTCAACGAGAAATGGGTGCCTCTTCAGCATTCATCTTAGACCTTATTGTATAATATTTTCATGTACAAATCCTGGTTCATATTGAATAAAGATTTTTAAAAAGAAAAAAGCTACGGAAGAATCCATCCTCGAAGAACTACAGGGTAAAATTCCCTCTGTTAAACGAGTTCATCGCATGAAAAAAGGCGAAAAAATCTGGCCACTGGTTGTAGTTCATCTCGACCCATCCTCTCCCAGATCCAAGTCCATTTTCGACATCAAACTCTTAGCTGGACTCGGCGTTCAAGTTGAAGACAAACGAAAATCCAATCTCATCCCTCAATGCCGTCGTCGCTTCAAATTCTTCTACACGCAAATTACTGCCATGCCTCTTGGGCTTGCGCCTTCTGCGCACGAAGCCACGCCACAGCATCTTGCCCCGCTAGAAATCAAAAAGATTCCACTCCATCCTGTCTCAATTGTAAAGGGCCCCACTGGGCTACCTAACGCGGATGCTCTAAGGTTCCACAAAAACCTGGATCCAAATCACCTTCAACTCGCCAATACCGTAAGCCAAATCCTATTGCCAACCCTTCTCCCCTTCCTAAACCTCGTAGTGGTTTCAAGCCCGCTTCCTCTCAAAGGTCCTTCGCGAACGTAGTCTCAGCGCGTCCTCTATCTCAAGCTCGGAATCAGACCCAATTCTCTCCCAACACTGACGCCTACAAAGTCCACAACTACAGCAGCTTTTTCGTGACTTTCTCTCCTCCTTCGCAGCTGCCCTTCAGCTCCGAAAACGCGGACTTTCATGAAGATAAATTAACTATCCTTACCTAAAATCCAAACAGCATTTCTGTTTTCAAAATATTAGAACTAATCCAACTTCTTAATGATAAATCAATTGATGTAACCTGTATCACCGAAACTCGTCTAAATTTTGATAAGAAACTCTATATTCCTGACTATTCTCTATAGAGAAAAGACCGTTCTTCGTCCAAAGGCGGTGCCGTGGCGCTTCTAGTTCGTAACACCCTCTGTCACTCAGCTATCAGCACAAATTCCTCTCCTTGCAAAGTAACTGGAGTCGAAATCCATTTTGACTCTGGTCCCTTTCGGATTCTCTCACTTTATTCTCCACCTGATATCAATGACATATCCGAAATACCTAACCTCTTTAACACCAACACCCTAACAGTAGTTGCTGGCGATTTTAATGCCAAACACAAAGCCTGGGGCTGCCTCAAAAATAACACCAAGGGCAAGGCTCTTCTCATAACACTGAATCGCCACAATCTGACTATCGAGGTTCCCTCTGAACCCACTCACTTTCCTAGCTCTCCTAAACACCAACCTGACATCCTCGAAATCTTCTTAATAAAGAACATGCTCATCGACAAAGACACCTGGACTGTTTTTGAATTAAGCTCTAACCACAACTACGTACTGCTGGAGTTATCGGGTAGCCCTGAACTCTGTCCTCCGACAAAATCTAAAATCGATTACCTCCATCTCAAATATATTCTCGAAACTTCTTCTATTAAATCCTGTCAAATCCGTTCTCCCTCTGACTTGGATGCAGCTGTTGAAACCCTGACAAAAGACATCCAAAACTCTATTCAACTTGCCTCCTTAACTCACCCCACTTCTAGACGTAAAACCAAATTCTCATTCGCCACTCACAGTCTTATTCGCAAGAAAAACGAAGCCCGCCAGCATTGGCAGTCTTTCTGTAGTCGTAACATCGCCAGCGTCTCAGCTTCCTTAAAAAAAAAAACTAAAATCCCTTTTTGAACCCATCGATAAATCCTCCTTTGACTCCTTTATAGCCGAACAAAATATCACGGTCACAGACACAAACTTCATTCCCACCTTACCTAAAGAAGTCTCCGACATGATCCGCTCCTTGAAAAGCCGTAAAGCTCCCGGCAATGACTCTATCAGTAATAAGGTACGGAAAACTCCTCCACGCAAACACATCGTAGCCTTCTGCAACATTGTCAACGCAATGATGCGGTTATAATACTTTCCTCTGACCTGGAAAGAAGCTATTGTAATCTTTCTCCCAAAACCGGGTCAACTTCTTAGCTCAGCATCCAGCTATCGCCCTATCAGTCTACTTTACACTCTTAGCAAAGGAGCTGCAAACATTATTCTCGCCTGTTTTTATGATTTTGTCTCACATAACAATTTTCTCCCTGACTTCTAGCACAGTTTTCGAAAACGTCATGGAACAGCTAATCAACTTCTCCGTGTCTCCGAGTACATTGCTGAAAATCTCAACAAAGGCAGACACACAGCCATGCTTCGTTTGGACTGCAAACAAGCCTTTGATTGAGTTTGGCACAATGGCCTTGTCTACAAACTCATCAAGCTAAAATTTCCCCTCTATCTTATCGGTTTAACTAAATCCTTTCTCTCAAACAGGAGCTTCAGAGCTCGCGTTGGAGAATCCTTATCGGACTCCCAACCTATCACCTCCGGTGTTCCTCAGGGCTCCAAACTCTTTCCCTCTCGCTTCAACCTATTTTGCTACGACATACCTGTTGACGAGAAAATAGTCACGGTCAAATACGCTGACGATGTTGGTTTACTCCATTCCTTCAAGGTCATCAGTCATTGCTCCTCCCGTCTAAACAGATTCACTCCAATAGTTTTCAGCTGGTACTACAGATGGAGATTTAAAATCAACAAATCAAAATCTAAAGCTGATTTCTTTCCTCGACGCCAGCGCAAACCCCCTAAACTCTTTGTAAAGTCTTTCCCTATTGAATGGAGTGCCTCCGCAAATTATCTCGGCGTCATTTTTGTCAAAAGACTTACTTGGTCGAAACAAATCCACGCCACATGCAACAAGGCCAATGGGGCCTTCACCTTACTAAAACCCTTCTTCAATAACTCTACAGTTTCCTGAGCCACCAAAGCTCGTGCCTTTAACGCTATAATTAGAAGCATTTACACATACGCGATTCCTATCTGGGGCTCTGCCACCCCAAGTCGTCTTTCTAAATTAAACAACGCCTATATGCGTATTCTTCGCTCCGCTTTAAACATTTCTTCGTTCCTCCATAACAAACAAATCCTCACGGAAATCAAGTTTCCTTCCATCATCGATGCAGCTCACACTCACGCAGAAAACCTTCGTTCTTCAGTGGCTAGTCACCCAAACCCCAACATCAAGTCACTCGTAAATTGTGCGAGTAAAACTTCCGACCGTTTTAGAAGACCCTGCCTTCTAGTCTCGCCGCCCTAATTTAACTCACCCATCTTTCTTTCTCCGTGTTTCGCTTCATGCGCGAGTGTCCTTGCAGTACTACTGCATGTGCCACCAATGGCAACCAAACGGGGAGAGGTTTTAGTCAGTAGACACTCCGGGCGAATCCGACACTACCCATTTTTCTTGGGTGTCTTTTAGAAGATTCCCCCTCCTCGGCCCCTCAAAAAAAAAAAACAGTGGTAATATTTGTATATAATCCTCTAAAAAGTAAAATTGATACCAGAGAACTGGAACGAATACTTAAAGCCGGGAATAAAGTGCTAATTTACGGCGATTTCAATGCGAAAAATCAAGCTTGGAAATGCAAAAGTAAAAATACAAATAAAAACATATTATATGAGTTTTTGCTGCAAAATATGCTTAAAATTTTAGCGCCGGATAGGTATACGCTCTACCCTGTTAATAATGTCAACGCAAGTATTATAGATATCGGCCTCAACAAAAACATTATATGTGATATTAGAGTAGAGATTATTAATGCGCTCTCTTCTGACCACATGTCTGTTAATATTACGCTTCAGGGCGTTTCGAATGTCGAGATTGAAACTTTTCGGCAAAAAAAGTCGATTTTATGAGATTGCCCAAAGAATTATTCAATTTAATTAAATTTAAATATAAAATTCGCAAAGCTTACCAAAGAGCATATTCTAAAGAGATAAGAAAAATTAGAAATAGACTTTGTAAATTAATTAAAAGGAAAATCAGAGAATTTAATCATCAAAACTGGGACAGTAAGCTAGCAAGTTTTCAGGTCAAAGATAATACTTTATGGCGAATGGCGAGTCTTTACAAAAAATAAAAAAGATAATAATGTGCCCACTTTCCACGGGAAAAATGGTTTAATTTTTACTGATGTGGATAAAGCCAATGATATAGCCGAAACCTATGAAAAATTCTATCATCTTACTTAAAATAAATGTTCAACAAACATTGATAGAGCTGTCAACACTAGATACAGAAAAATATTAAGTGCGGAAGTAGATTCAAATGAGGTAAAACTAGTTACACCTAAGGAAATTAAAAAGGCTGTCGTTAGCACAAAGCCAAAGAAAGAGACGGGGATTGATGGAATTCAAAATACAGTGCTAAAGAATCTGCCCAAGAAGGCATTTGTCCAACTTACATATATTTTTAATTTATGCCTTACTATTTCCTACTTTCCGGACAAATGGAAACTTGCAAACATACTTCCAATTTACAAAGCTGAAAAAGATCAATTGTCCCCTCAAAATTATAGACCGATTAGTCTCCTTCCGACTCTGAGTTAAATGTTTGAAAAAATAATTAACAACAGAATAACTGTCTTTGAACTTAAAAATAAAATAATTATCCCAGAGCAATTTGGATTTAGAGCCCGTCGATGCACGATGCATCAATTACTCAGTCACTAACTATATTTCGAAAATATAAAACCATGACATGTCCACTGCTATGGTTGTATTAGACCTCGAAAAGGCATTTGACAATGTTTGGCATAAGGTTCTAATTTATAAACTCTCTAATATAAAATTTACAAAATACCTCATTAAAATCATTCTTGATTATCTAACCGGCAGAAAATTATCGTTACGGTAAATGGAAGTATGTCAAAACAATTTAATATTTTGTCAGGTGTGCCGCAGGGTTCCATTCTAGGGCCGGTTCTTCTTCTTTATTATATTAATGATTTTCCGACAAAATTAACTATAGAATTGGCTCTGTTAGCCGATGACACAGCAATATATATAGCATGATCCAAAACATATATGCACAAATTTTAATATACTATTATAAATGTATTTTAGCTGATGTGGAAAATTGTTTTAGGACGTGGCATAATATGAGATTTAAAAAATTTATTTTCTCAAAATTATAGTACACAATGTTCACAAAATATTGATAAATAAACTATTAATAATGAAATTCTTAAGTAAAAAGTTGAACAGAACGACAGTCTACATTATTCTGTTGTATTACACATCTGAAATTAGATGAGTGATTTGCAAATTATTTTTTTTTTTAATATTCCTTTGGCTACTTTTAAGCTTAAATATATTTTTGAAATTTTTTATTTTTCAAATGGAACTTAGCGGTTATCCATATAAAATGCGCGGTACGAAGTTGGCATTTTTTCACTTATAGCAATACAAAAAAGGACATGGCGTAATATAATTTTCACTTTTATGTAACGTCACTATTTTAATTAACAATTGTAACAACTGAGGAAATAAATTTTAGGCCAAATTTAATTAAAATACCCATTTTAACCGTTACTGGGCCTAAGAATAATAATAGTTTAAAAATTTCAAAAAGTGGACATGGCGTACTGTAACTCTACAGGGCGACCTTATTATGAATTGTAATAATTTTAATTTATTGAAACGATAGACTATTTAATGTTCGTAGACAATAAAGATTAGTGCCAAATAAGGAGCAAGCATTAAAGTAGATATGAAAAATAAAATTTGCCGTGTTCCCGGGCGGGGACGGACCGAGCAAAATCAGGCCCTGATCGGGAAATCCGACCGTGGCCAGATCCGTTTACAAACGCACGCCCCGATCGATCCCGAACCTGATAGCCGGGTCGGTCCCCGATCTGGCCCCGATCAATTTTCAGTTCAAAGCCATGTTCTATGTAATGGGGTATTTTCACTTAAATAATTAATGCGTATAAATATAAATAGCTTGAACGCCTTGTAATTACGTCCACTCTTAACGAGATTTCAACAAAATACAGAATCTTTCTAACAAATTGTTGAATTTGAAACTGATGAAGATTGATGTTCGAACAAAAAAAATATATTTAAAAAAACTAAGTTTGAACCAGAGTTTAATTGTATGCAAAAAAAGATAATTTTTAATAAAACAGTTAAGTTTGAACAAAAATATCCGTCAATAGTAATAAGTTTACCTTTGGAGCAGAGAATTGCTTAAAGGATTACAATTTTGATTTTCGAACAGGAAATTTACAAAAATATATTATTTAGACTTTAGAAAAAGTTATGTAAGTATTTTTTACTTTTAACCTTATCTGAATATCAAAAATTAATAGTAATAGTCCTTATATTAAAAATTCGAAAGTCGACTTTTTACAATCGACTTTGCACTCTTGAAGTCGACTCAAAGTCGACCTTTTTCGTTCGACTTTTTCCGACGACTTTGCTCACCGTCTTTTTTTTCTTTTGTAAACCAAATTTTATTCATAACTTCATTGTAAGGTTACATAGGTTCTTACATGTGTTTTGTGTATCAAATTCTGTACCCAGTTGACAACCAACTAAACAGAGTATTTTCATTACATAATAAAGTAGGTAGGTAGAAAAATCTTTATTTCTTTTATTTCTGTGTAAAAAGGTAATGTAAAAAAATCCCATTACATAATTTCGTATCCTAAGCTAACTTAACCTATACTATATGCACATTATTCACAGGTATGTTTATTATTGCAGTCGTAAGATGAGTTATGTTATATGGTGATAGGGCAGTTTATGCTTTATTCGGAAAGGAGCACTGTCTTTATTGTACAATTTAATGCTTTTAAGAGCTGTTGATTCGCCAAGTTGAAGAGTATAAAATTTTTGTGTAATACCTAATATATCGATAGTAATATCTTGTATTTATAGATCCCTTCTTATATCTATATTTCTTTTCTTATGACTAGCGCTAGAGATTCTCTTGAGAAGTTTATTTTCAAAATATTGCAATTTTTGAATATGCGTTTTGGAGGAACCGCTCCATACAGGTACTGCGTATAATAATACTGGTTTTACAAAAGTCTTATATAGAATAACTTTGTTTTTAACACTAAGCGCACTTTTTATATTCAGTAAACTATTTAAAAGATGTATCATTTGGTAGCCTTTTGCGCAAGCTTCCGTTATGAGTTGCCTATATGACAATCTGTGATCTAGTATTATTTCTAGGTATTTCGTTGTTAATTGCTGCTTTATCGGTATAAAGTTTATGTTAATGACAAGTTCATCCTCTCTTATGATGGCTGTGTCGTCGGTAACGATAGCTATATCAGTCTTTTTATTTTTTGTAATATCGTTAATATAATAGATGAATAATATTGGTCCTAAAATCGATCCTTTTGGTACGCCTGCTATAATATTATGTTGTTCGGAACTTACATTATTATGTACTACATTAAATTTCCTATTTCGTAGATAGCTAAGAATTATATCAATGATATACAATGGTATGTTCAGTTTATGAAGTTTATATATTAAGCCCTTGTGCCAGACGGTGTCGAATGCTTTTTCGATATCCAGCATTACTTCTGCTGTATGTTTATTTAAATTGAATTGTGTGGAGGTAAGATTAGTTATTCGAGCTAATTGTTGCACTGTGCTGTGCTTTTCTCTGAAACCGAACAGTTCTGGTAATAATAATTTGTTTATTGTTTCATGTTGTTTGATTCTATTTAAGATTACAATTTCGAATATTTTTCCCGAAGTGGGTAAAAGACTTATCGGTCTATAATTTTGCGTATAAAGCTTTTCCATGCCTTTTTTTAGGAAAGCAAGAACATTATCTATTTTCCAGCTTTTTGGAAAGTATGAGATTTTGAAGCACGAGTTAAAAATATAAGTGATTTGAACAATCGCTTTACGCGGTCAATTTTTAAGAATAATGTTCTGAATACCGTCTGGTCCAGGGGCTTTCGTAGATGTTGTTTTTTTATTGCTTTTTTAATTTATGTAGGAAAAGTCAAGTTAACAATATTTATATTTGATCTCTTGATTTCTTTTTAAGCTTTGGTAACTTTTTTATTTATTATTTTGGTTCCCATATCTCTAGTGAGATGATCTACTTTCTCGAATTGTTGTGCCAAAACATTCGCTTTTTCTAAATTACTGAAGACTAAGCCGTGCGGCCCGAGTAGCTTGGAGATTATATTCATACTAGGTTTTGTAAAATATTTAGCTATTTTCCAGAGGCTGTTGTCTTTCATTTTTAGATTTTGAAGTTTGTTATTCCAGCAAGTATTCGAAAATTTTTTGGATTCCCTGTTCACTACATTAATTAAGCAATTTTTTATTTTTCTGAAGTGATCAATTTTTGTTCTTTGGTAAAGTTTTCTTATTTGGTTTCTTATGTGAATTAATGTTTTAAGATTGTTTGGTAATTTTTCTTATTTCTTTTCAAAATTACCAGTCGGTATTGAATTTTTAATGTCTTTATCTATAACAGTGGTTAAGTTATTTATAGCATCATTTACAGCTTGTGCGTCTTTTATGTCTGATGTAATTGTTATGTTAGTATTGATGCAATCTCTAAATTTGTCCCAGTTAGATTTTTTATAGTTAAGAAAATGTCTGTATTCGCGTTTACAAGGAGTATTGTATAAGGTTATTAAAAGTGGAAGATGGTCTGAGTCAAGTTCATCTAGTGTGTCTATTTCAGTTTGTACGTGTATGTTTTTTCATATTCCAATATCCACTGTACTTGGTTTTGTATTTGCATATATGGGTAGAGAGTAGGATTGTCAGGAGCTATAATTTTTAAGAATTTATTATTTGAATATTCAGAAATGGTTTTACCGTTTTTGTTATTTCTGATACAGTTCCAATTATTATGTTTAGCATTGAAGTCGCCTATTGCAATAATTTGATAATTATTGTGAAAAATTTTATAAAGATCAACTTTACTTATATTTTATCTAGGTGAGTATCCCTATATTATTGTTAAATTGTTGTCAAGTTTTATTCCTCCAGTTTCAATTGTTTTAGTATCCAAATCTAATTGTGTAAAATTTATGTTTTGTTTAATAAGTATGGTTACTCCCCTTCCTGCACGTGGGCCGTTCCTATCTTTCGGTATTATTGTGAAACCGGGGGTATTAAAATTAAATTGATCTTTTAGCTTAGTTTCGTTAATTAACATGATTTCGATTTTGAATTTTTCGAGAAAGTACCTCATCTCTCTTTGCCTTTTAAGAATGTCATTGGCATTCCAATGAGCGATAACTAACTTGTCGATACGTTGCATTTGCAAATTTAATCATGTATTCGGAGGTAATAATTCCTTTTTCTATTTCACAATCAGTATTTTGTAAGTCTTTTTTAAGACTTTTGACTAACCTTAGTAATTCGGTGAAGTAAAATTGTGCCATGAGCTCCTTCCAGATAGTTGTAAATTCCAGAAAAGATTGATGATCCTATATATTCGTAATTTCTTGCTTCTCTTCTGAAGTACTGACCGTGGCTGGTGTTCTGATGATGTTCCCTTCTGGTTTTTGTTGGTGTCCAAGTTGTACATCTCGGTGTTGCAGAGGTTGCTGGTACGTTGTTCCTTTAGAAAGTTTAATTAGTTCCGGAAGGTCGGCGCTCGTTGGAAATTCTTGCTCTGGTCGAGGCTCTATTTTCTGTAGATTTTGTGATTGCTTTAAATTTCGGATTTGAATACTTTCTGCAAGCGTTCTTGGTATTTCTGGCAAGTTGAGGAGCTGGCTCGATGTTTCCCTCCGCAATTTGCGCATTTTGTGTCAGCTTCTGTTTTCTCACATTTGCTTGAAACATGATCTTCTCCGCAGATGACACATTTATTTTGGCAGTTGTAACATTGTGTGATTACTCTTGGATTATGGTAGTCTTCCCACCTTATCCTTGTGTAGCATAAGATTTTAATATTACGTATTTCCCGTAGTTTCTCGCCTGTCGTTTCAGATCCATAATATACGATGTAAGGTGGAAATCTTAGATTAATCTTAACCTTTTTTGGTTCATATCCCAGTTCCTTTAGTTTATCGATGATTTCGTCTACCTTGGCTTCTGGTAGTCCATGAGCACAAGTTTTTTTATCCTTTTCGCTCTGTAGTGCGAATGTGTAGAATGAAATGCTGTTGTCTAGTGGGTGTTTCTTGATTTTTTGATGTTCTTGAAGTCCGTTTGGGAAAACAGTGAGTTGATTATTTGTTATCCTCATGATAACTTTTTTAGTCATAGTTTAATTTGGTTGTAGATCAGGAATATGGCCTCCTCAGATGTATTTGGATTTTTGAGAATTATTGGAGGTATCTTCTCTGCTTTCGTTGTTTTTGCAATAATAGACGTTCTATCTTGCGGTTCTTCTTCTATTTCCAAGGATTCCATTGCGTTGTGCGTACCCGAGTCCGATTCGTTAAGATGTTTCTTCTTTCTCCTTGCCATCATATACTGCTGTCTTCTATTTATTGATTCTGCTCGTGAGGCCTCACGCGTTGTGATTATTTTTTGCTTGAGTCTGGCTTCGTGCACATAGCTTTCCAGCCATCTGATTTTGTTTTGCGCTAACTGCTTTAATAAACCAGTTAATAACTGCTCACTTGAATATCCATCACTGCGAGCCATCGAGTTGGCATGCACTTCACTTACTCACGTTAAAAGCACTCCGTGACTACGATCTAAAGAGTTTTGAATAAGAGTTCTAATAAAAGTTCCATCACTAGACACTAGAGTTCTGAATAAAAGTTCTAAATGAATTTAATGATGAATGGAATGCCCCGAATGCCAGACAATCGAATTGAATTCGAATGCGTACCAAGTGCACAATATATAGTTGCAGCAGGTGTGCTGTTTCCTTTGCAACTGTTTCTAAGTGATAGCGATACAGCTCACGACTGAAGCCGTCCACGCAAGACGCGCACATACGTTTATAACATCAATACTTTTATTTTCGATAATTCAAAGTTTTTTACTGCCTACAGGATTTCCAATTACCGATTTTTTACTATTACATGTAAATAAATACCCATTTTTTCTTCAGAACACTAATACGTACTTGTGATTTAAAAAAATTATATATTATACATCGTATTATATATATATATTATATATCGTATTATATATGTATATGTATCGGCCCTAAGAAGGGCCGATAAGAATAAAGTGAGAAATTGAATTGTAAATTCAGTCTTCAAAATATCGAATGAAAATATCGAATGAAATAAAATAAAATAATCACCGTCCACTGCATTATGTTATACCGCATCGACTTATCATTGGTCTCTGTTTTCTAAGTGGGACATGACTTACGGCCACTGACCATTGATAAAAGAGTGGGGGTTTTCTTTGGCTAATTGGAGCACTAACTCACAGTAGAATAAGATAAAAGAGACTACTTGAGACCTTTAAGGCACTGATTGATGATTGATTACGATTTCTTCGTTCGGAGATTAAGCTCGATCATTGATCTTTCTTCGACTGAGTATAACCTTAAGTGCACATATTGGACAAATAAAATACGAGGAGGAGAAGGTGTTTGG
>NC_046657.1:107539987-107545877 GCF_010883055.1 Belonocnema kinseyi | reverse complement strand
TAAAGTCGCGCAAGATAGGAACCAAAAATTAATGTAACAAAATTAAATGTAATGTAACTGAAATATGAACAATAAAGTATTTTGAACTGAACTGAACTGAACTTTAAGGCACTTGATCTCTAATTGCCGACAGATATATATTTTGAAATTGTCATTTTACTGTGTACGTGTATATTTTACTGAATAGTAGCTCAGACATTGGTCCTAGTCCCATGTGGGTTTACTTCAAAAAATAAGGAACGGATTGAAAATACGGTGTAGTGAGTGCAAAAAAGAGCTTTCCTGCAACAAAAGTACGACAACGCTCGCCATCCACCTGCGAGTTGCTCATAAAATTGAAGTGAAGCACACAAAAAAAGGCAGCAAATTGAAACAACTTGTAGTGAAGATGTTTTTCTTGACCCAGGCCCAGTAGACGCACCGGACGACCAGTTAAAAAATTATTATAGTTTAATTATTGAATTTTCCATTGGAAATATTATTGATAATTCAGCAAAAATATAATTGTTAACCTAACTAAGATGTTGTAGTGAGGTGGGGGCTTTACAAGCTCCGGTTTTTTCGAAAAATTGATTTGTCCCAATGTCTCCGATTGCTTTCAATCTCAAGAATAAGCTCTCAACTTTGATAAAAAGTAAGTTTTCCGGAATTGAGATGCTGAGGCTATATGCGGTAGCGACGCTCGTTGATCCGAGGTTTAAGCGGGAAGCTTTTCCCGGTTTGATTCCACAAGCAAATGCAGTAAATTACGTAGGTAAGGTACCAGCTTTCTTCATTTCTTATTCTAAAACAATCAAATCCCTCCCGAAAAAATCTTCAATCTTTAAATCGAAGAAATATTTCGTTGCTTTAAACCAAAAATTTCTAAAAATTAAACAAATATTTGATTGCTTCAAATGAAAAATTTCTTTAAATCAAAGAAATATTTCCCAGTGGGCACAAAGTTTGGCGACGTCTTTACGACATCTTTACGATAACTTTACGACATCCTATTTCCATGTCGTTAAGGTGTCTTTACGATATCGTAAATAAGTCGCATGATCTGACGATGTCTTCACGACATCGTAAAGACAGCGAAACGACATAGACATAGGATGTCGTAAAGATGTCATAAAGATGTCTTAAAGACGTCGCTAAATTTTGTTCCCACTGGGTTGGTTGGTTCAAACCGATGATTTGTGCAATCGCGTGACGCATTAGTTATGTCGATTAAGAAAATATTTCTTTAACTTAAAGAAATAATTTGCTTAATTCAAATTAATGACTCTAAAGAAATTATTTCTTTCATTGTTCCTAGTAACTTTCTTGAATCAAAAGAATTTTGTATTAAATCAAACAAATCATTTGAACAAATAATTTCTTTAAATGAAAGAAACTTATGACGTCATTTATTAAAATCAAGTAAATTTTCTATTGATATAAAAATATTTTTTTATGTTGAATCAAAAAATCCTAATCAAAAAAATGTTTTCTTTAATTTAACAAGAACTTTTTTCTGGGTGTATTATCCATATTAATGTGCGCTATTTCTTACAGCTAAAGTGGTTGAAAGTCAAGTTACTGCTGACACCAGAGCAATGATATGAAACCTGCAGCAACCTGAGGAGGATGTGAATCCCGACGACGATCTCTTGTCAGACTTTGATCAGTCTGTAAGAGAAAGATCCATAAGTGCCGGGCAAGATGTTGCTGATGGACTGCCGGTAGAATTACGGCAGTATTTAAATAGGCCAAAATGATGAGTCGGAAAGATAATCCAAATCTGTTGGCCGTGTGGAACACTATGAAGGGGGAGTACCCACATGTCTACAAGGTGGCAATGAGATTTTTGCCAATACTTGCTACATCGGTTCCTTCTGAAAGGCTATTCTCCCATGCAGGACTGATAGCTAATCAACTGCGTACACGCATTTCCGGAAAGCACCTCAGCCAACTTCTCTTCTTGCGTGACTTATATGAAAAATATTTTTTCGAAAAAAAATTCAAATGACTATTTAAATTGATGAAGTGTATCAAAACATTGATTTCAATAATATGTTTATTTACGAATATTTTATAAATGTCTCTATTTATTTCCTTTTATTCATTCAGAGTGGGTTAAAGTAATTTTAAACGAATTGTGTTTAATGTGAGTAGTTTTAAGTGAATTAAATTCAATTCTGGCAAAAAAGTCTAAAAAGTCGACTTTTTCCATCGATTAATCGAATTTGAAAGTCGACGCGTAAGAAGCCGATCGAAAAGTCGAAAGTCAACTTTTCACTACGATTTACCAACCCTAGTCAGCTCAAGAACTGAGTTCGAGGGTTCAGGTCAGATATTTGGGATGGGGAAAACCAGATTTAGGACCATTTTAAGATATTTTGAGGCCTGTGCTTATCCGTCTTAAATACACTATGCTTTCTTATAATTAAAAGTACTTATCAATTTTGAGTTAAGTTCAAAAGAAAAATATTGTAAGAATAAGTATACCTATGTATTAATTAAAGAAGAAAAACAATCAGTTTTAGAATCTCCTATAAATTAGGGGAAGATTAGTGGCTATATGCGCCATCTTTAACTCAGCACTGGGCGCATCAGTAGTAAAAAACGCCAGAAACAATCTAATAGCTTAAGATAATTATTTATCAACGTTGTGGAATTTTTAATCTTTCCCAGCAGTGAACTACTTTTCACTTTTGGAATTTTTACATAATAATTGGATTCAAACAAAATTTACTCAATGGTGCCTGTCGAAAATAACTGTTAAAAGTAACTACACCGCCATTCGCAATTTGTTTGAACACTTACTAGGTGGCGTTTCAATAGGAAACCTGCGGCCAACCCGATCTGGCACGACTCCGGGACACGAAAATTAGCCCTACCCGGGCCAGATCATGTCAGACCGATCCAGGCCTGGTCGGTAATCGGGAAAAGATCTGGCAATTTCTGCACAGGGAGCATCACTTTTCTTTTTTTTAATTTAAAAAAATTACCCCTATTTCGAGGTTGAGAAACCCCTAAAAAATAGGAAATACCACTAATTATAAAATAATTTTTTCCTTTTGTTTTGTATAAAATAGACCTTACAAAAGTAGAATCACGTATTTTCTGTATCGATACGGGGTTGATGTGAACAATGATTTTATAATCGATGCAGTATTTTCTATTTTTTGGGTCTTCTGAACCACTAAATAGGGGTAATTTTTGGAAATAATTAAAAAACGAAAAGTTATGCTAATTTTGAATTTGAATGACGAGTAATTTGATACCTGTAACATATATTTATCTTTTTTCCCTAGGTCGCTGGAAACGTTAAGATATAGGCTATCTCTGGCCTCACTCTTTCAACCACTCATTTTTTACGAAAAAAAAAATTAATTTTTAACCAACAGACGAATTTTGAACAAAAGAAAAAAATTACCGCAAATATTTCTAAAAATAATATGTTTTATAATATTTGGTGACATACAAGAATTTATCATTTTTCATACACAAATTAGCCGCATAAATTTCAAGTTTTGGAAAATCATGTAGAACGAATCCATTTCTTCCATTCAAATATAGCTTGGGATTAAGTTGAATGTCTAAGTTACTCCCAAATTTTAATAAAAATGTATTAATAAATATTTTGTTCGACAATTTATTATAGTTAAGTATTAATTGTAAAATATTCCAGGAATTTTCGCTGAGTGAATCTTAGCATGCACTGTTATTATTAATTCGTAAACTATTTTATTTTAGAAACCGTTTCTTCTTTCTATAGAATATAGAACAAAATCGTTATATTTCATCAATTATTACAATTATTTTTTAGATGAAACATAATTCTTATATTAAGATGTACATGAATTAGCCGAATGGTACAATATTTTAAATAACATTAAAAAAGTGAATAATATGTAAGATTGTACCTAATAACTGTGATAAAGTTTTTAACAAAATATTGTCACGCACATAGCCTCAAATTAATATACCACTATTAAATTTTTGAACAACAACTTCACGTTTTTCGTGCACAGATCTTAATGAAAGTCAATACAATTCGTAAATTAAAAATAAACAAAAAATCTATAACCCCATATAGAAAATCATTCATGAGGAATCAAAATAAAAAATTACGAAAAAATACACATTTTATTAACCGGTCACTTTTCACTTAATGTAACTATTTTTGAACATATTTAATTACCTTTACATTCATCCAATTTCACTTCACTAAAATATATAAACAACTTATAGTCTTATTCAACTTTATTACATTTATTATATTTAAATTATTGTCAGCTCTTCTTTATCGATGACTGGCAGTCTGCATGTCACGCCGCCAACCGTATATTTTTGGTACAACTCAGTCACCGCATCCTACTTTCTAACTACGCACACGACCCTCTTTCGAGCAAAACCATCCGCTGTGCACAAAATATAGAGTTTTAGTTGAAATGACATTTAGGTGAATCGAGATTTAGTTTGATTGTATAGCAACCCGCCTGGTAGGCCGTTTATGTAAAAAAATGGTTGTGCTTAGCAGACTGAAAAATGTAAAAAAAAAAGTAAGGATTTTTGGGTACATTTAAGAACAGTCAAGTTTAGAGCATTATTTCTTATACGAGGGGCTATGGAAAAAATTTGAAAAAATTCACGAGTATGAGGAAAACTGTTATGAACCAGTTGCAGTTGAGAAATTTAAAAAATAACACAAAAATGTGCAACTATATTATCTTCAGTTCTAATACAGATATTAAAGCAATTCAAACTGCAAACTGTAATTGATAGGCTTTGTATTTATTTTCAATCACCTGGAAGGTTGTGTTAGTCTTCTTTTTTCTGAAAATCGCGATATTTTTAGACATTTTTTTTGTTGGAAAACAAGTGACAGAAAGCAGGGGGGGGGGGGCTTTTTTTGTTTTACTGCCGACCGCAGGTGCTATTCTTCGGTCCCTAGTTCTGAAATCTTGGATGGCACCTGGCCACGGGTCAAAGAAAGGGACCAGCGATCGGCAGAAAAAAAACGGGCCCCCTTGCTTTCTGTCACTTGTTTTCCAACAAAAAAATGTCTAAAAATATCGCGATTTTCACAAAAAATAAGACTAACACATCCTTACAGGCGATTGAAAATAAAGACAGAGCCTATCCATTACAGTTTTCAGTTTGAATCGCTTTAATATTTGTATTAGAACTGAAGATAATATATATAATATATAATATATTGATGAATTTTTTCAAATTTTTTCCATCGCCCCTTGTATAAGAAATAATGCTCTAAACTTGACTGTTCTTAAATGTACCCAAAAATCCTTACATTTTTTTTACATTTTTCAGTCTGCTAAGCACAAAAATTTTTTTACATAAACGGCTTCAAACTCATTACCGTAGAACACTTTCAGCTTTTAAATGACTGTTTTTTCGTTGCGCTAGCATTTTTTTTTTTACTCAGTTGCTAAGCTTCAAAGGCAGATGCCTATAGTTTTCTCGCCGATAGTAGGCGCGCTCAAACTTGCGAGCTGCGCGCGCAGCGCGCTACGACAATGTGCCCGCCAAGCGGGCGGATTTTTTATAGAAAACATCACATCATTAGAAATGGGAAAATTCCCTGAAATATTTGGTGATAAATTTAAATTGTTGAAAATCGACATTACCTGAAATTTAACCATCTTTTTATCAGAACTCTCATTATTCAATAATAATTTTTATTAAATTTTTGTAAAAATCAAATTTAAGTATTTTTAAATCCTGCAATTATCTTGAATTTAAAGTTTTATGCTACGAGGGTAGTTCAATAAGTCCTTAGAATGACCAGCAGATGGCGCGCGAGTCCACATCTTCTGAGTTTACGTGTTTTTATAACCAATTGAAAAAAAAAATTGTTCGTTAAGAAAAATGGAAAAAAACGAGTTCAGAGCGGTAATCAAAC
>NC_046657.1:107539194-107539887 GCF_010883055.1 Belonocnema kinseyi | reverse complement strand
AGCTCCAAGGAGATTATGTTGAAAAATAAAAAAAAATTTACCCAAAAAAAATTGTTTTTATACTTCATTCTAAGGACTTATTGAACTACCCTCGTATAAAGACGTCTAGTTTTATATAGTACTATTCTACATAAGTATTCAACATAAAAAATCATTTAAGTTTCAACTTTGAACAGAAAATGGAAAGATTCATTTCATTTCTGCCTGATAAAAGAATTGCGTAGGGAACATACCTGACATGCGTTTTTAAGTTTGTGTGAGACTGAAATTGTTTTTTTCTATCCCCTTCACTTTTCGTCCTGTGGCCGTAAATTCGAATGGACTTCTTTGATATTCAAATGAGGAAGACAATTGTGGATTCTCTCTTTTATAGATTTACTTCCTTGCATCAGATAAATCATCAAATTTTGCTAAAGAAAAATCAGTTTTATTAATTTTCAATACAATTATAATTATCTAATTTAGAACTGAATGTACATTTTACTCACAAATGCTTTTTCTTTCACTTCATCATTTTCTATGATTTCTTCGAAACCTGTAAATGTCTCAAGATCCTGATAGGGAAAGATGTTTCCAACTTCCCTTTCTCTTCTTCAATTTTTCCCAAAGTTGTCTCAATGACACTGTTGATAAGCGACTGTACCAACAAAAATGCATTAGAAAATTTCTTTTACTCTAGAGGGCAACACCCCC
>NC_046657.1:107536054-107539184 GCF_010883055.1 Belonocnema kinseyi | reverse complement strand
CCTCCCAAAGCATTCCATTTCTAGAGAAAGAAATTCCTTTTTTTTGAAAAACGAATATTAACACGTGCCACCGGGCACTTCAAAATCCCATTTAATTAACATAGGGAAATTTTGAATTTTCGAAAAATTGAACTCATTTTCCAGCGTTTCATCGAAACGTGCCAAGTTCTTTAGGGATTTAAGAGGAGTTAATACAAAATATAACCATACTAACAACTTTCACTTCCAGCCCCCCCCCCCAAGAAACATCAAATATGGCCCAAAAATAAAAGAAACTACATTTTTAGGTATTATTGTTAATTTTCTGATTGTGATGCAATATTTTGTCATTGTTTGCAGTATAGAGATGTCCACTTTTTTCAAATTGATATCCTATGCTACTTTTTGTTGAAGAATTACATCATTTGGATACATTTCTTCAAATGTTTAGCAAATTTCTATTTGCCTGAATAATTTTTATTTGCTCAAGCAGGTATTTTTCAATAACTGAAAAAATGAAATTATACAGAAGACATACAATTAATTACGATTTTTAAAGTTTTCTTTTTAAAGTAATTATTTAAACAAATTATATTTGTTTAAACAATTAAAAAGTGGTAAATTTCTTCTTTTTATACATTATACAGTCAAAAATATTATTATTGCCCCTTGTATAAGAAATAATGCTCCAAACTTGAATGTTCCTAAATGTGCACAACCACCTTCCCAGTACCAGAAATTTTTCTCTGTAATTTTTAATACTTTCAGTATTGCGAAATATGCTGTAAGTGCTTAATTTCTGCCAAATACTTTTTAGCTGTCTCCCAGAAACTGGTGTTCTACAATCTCTTTTCTGACACGTACTTTGAAGTTGAATTTTAATTACAGAACTAATTTTTCGAAATAAAGAAAGCTATTTTATGTATAAAACTAATATCTAGGAAGTTATTGAAATCTGTTAAATTTATACCCAAAATCGTTGAAATCTTTATCTCTTTGTAATCTTGTTGAAATAATAAACAACTTTTTAAAATCAGTTCAGTTCATATTTGAAATATTATTTCAATTATTGAAATCTTTGGAAATCATTGCTATATTTGTGAACTATTTTTAATCTATCCGAAATCATTGAAATCTTTGTAAAATAATGGAAAAGTTTTTGTAAAATAACAGAAGCATTTGTGAAATTTTTTTAATCAATTGGAAATCTTTGCAAAATATTTTTGAAATAACCGATAATATTTTTGAAATCATTATGAAATCTTTGTTTAATCTATCAAACCTCTCTGTCGTTTTTCTTTGTTTTTTATTAATTTTCATTCAAAATTTAAAAAAATTTTCCTCCTTTTCAAAACTTTTATGACAGCTTCAATTTGTAGGTAAATTTAATTCACTTTCTAAATTAAAAATGAAATTGGAAATTAAATGTATTGGAAATTCAAGTAAAAAGGTTCAGGCCCCCCCGCGTGAACGGCGGCGAGACGTAATTTACCGTGACCGTAACCCTTCGCTCGATTCCTGGAAAACGAAGAAAAAAATGGTGGCAGCCATACACTTGTCGTTTCAGTAGCACCTAACCGGCACAAAAAAATTCTCGGGACCGGCAAACAAGTTATTTTGATAGTTTTGGCCTTTGACGTGCCTAACGAAACATTCTATGTATAAATCACACTTTATCGTCGATTTTAGACTCCACAATTATTATTGACGTCTCGTGGGGACGGAAAGGAACCCCTATGTCTAGTCGCAGAAATAATGTAAGGTCGCACATCTCCCCTTTTCAACGTTTCGTGAGGGGGGGGGGGCACACCTGTGACTGGTAACAGAAATAATGTAAGGTCGCACCCCTACCCCTTTTTCCAACGCCTCGTGGGGGCTGGAAGGCACAGAAGGTCACAGAAGTAATTTTGATCGCAATACTTACTCTTTTCCAACAACGTGTTGTAGGACTAGAAGGCACCTCTTTAACTGGTCACAGAAATAAAATTTTTCCAAGGAATTTTAGTGTGTGAAACAAACTAGCAAATTGGCCGATATTGAGGATCGTACGGTAGCATTTACCGGTACCGGCTTATGTATACACAACCATAGAAAAAAGGCTCCGCCACTACAGGTATCATTATTTACTAATATGTCATCCAGACTGTTTATAATTATTTCGTTCATTTAAATGAACGCCTATATAGGATAGACTGACTTAATCCTAACAAGAACTGTTGATCCACATAGTTTCAGTTAGTTAAAATATCGATACTACTGCTAAAAAAGTAGCAGGTTTCAGAACAAGATGATTCCTCGTAAGAAAAACGTGTTGGCCCTGAAAAGGGCCGATTATTAATAATGTTATAATCAGGATTGAAATTTACTTCTTGGGTGTACCCCTGCTAGCTGGAGCTTTCCTAGCCTTGGGGATCTTGGGTTTGGAAGTGGGAGCCTTGCCAGTTTTCTTGCTGATGGCAGGTTTCTTAGCAGCAGTTTTTGGTTTTGCAGCTTTTGCGGCCTTGGAAGCAATAGTTTTCTTGGTCTTAGGGGCAACAGCTTTCTTGGTCTTAGGAGCAACAGCTTTCTTGGGACCCTTCTTGGCAGCAGAAGGCTTAGATTTCGTTTTCGGAGCCTTTGGTTTTAGCGCTTTTGGTTTGCCTTGAGCAGCAGCTTTCTTTGTTACTGGCAACTTGAAAGATCCAGCAGCTCCCGCCCCTTTGGTCTGAACCAAAGCACCACTAGCCACGGCCGATTTCAGATATTTCTTGATGAAATGGGCCTGAGATTTTGGGTCAAGTAGGTACTTAGCAGCAATGAACTTTTTGATTGCCTGCAGAGAAGATCCTTTGCGTTCCTTAAGCTCTTTAACCGCGGTCAAAACCATCTGAGATGCTGGTGGATGAGCAACTTTGGCAATTTTAGGCTTAGCAGTCTTAGGTTTAGATGCTGCTTTTTTTGCCGGAGATTTTTTGACTGGCGTAGCCGGAGCAGGTGCTGTAGCAACTTCAACCATGGTGAGAGGATGAATCTTCGTAACAAAACACGAAAGAGAGAGTAAAGTTTACTCTAGATTTTAGATTTCAAAAGCACATTTATTTTCATATCAAGTTACAGAAAGAGTATGTTACAAGTATGATTATTTTGTAGTATCTATCCTAGTTTGGAACAA
>NC_046657.1:107530827-107535954 GCF_010883055.1 Belonocnema kinseyi | reverse complement strand
TTTGAAAATTAAAATTCGAAAATTTTTTCTAAAGCCTCCAGGGGACTTCGTTTTCGCACGAAAAAATTTTATGAGCCCTTATTGCATCCGGACCCACAATTATTCTTTTTCAATGGTGTTACATAAAATTATACTCACTGATTAAATTAAATGAGAACAAAAATGAATTTAAATTGTTCCCGTGCAATAGAACGAAAATCGTTTACAATAAATATGTATAGAGAAAGAAATCTGCTTTAGAATAAAAAATATTTTTCACTGAAATCTATACTTCATATTTTAATTACAAAAATTTATTTTAATTTTAATACGCTTACCTTCTATTTGAGTTGAATTTTTATAGTTCAAGTAAAATAGAATTTAAGTTGTAGAATTTGACAATTATCCATTTAAATTTTTCTTATTCTCATTATTTCATTCAAGAAATAATGAAATATGCTATATTTTTATATAAAATATTTTTATTTTCGGTAATTATTATAAAACTTGCAATAAAATATAGTAATTGCTTAATTCTTCCACCTTTCAAGCATTATATTAATTTTTCTTATTAATTTTGAAACTACCTATTATTCATTAAGTTTTAACAGATAAAATAGTCATATTATAGCTATAGCTTATTTCAATAAATATTTATTAAAGGAATTTGAACAATATCATCTAAAAATTTTATCATTATACATTATATCAATTGTGTGAAATATATCAATATTATTCAATAAAACGTTTATATTTATTTTCATATTATTAAATCAAACGCTGATATATTTTTTTCTAATTGTATTTCATTTTTGGAAAGGATAATGTCTTTCAAGCCCGGCGCGGCGGGAGGTATAATGACCGTGAAGGGCTAGAAACCAGTCGAACGACAAGATTTGTTAGGGCCACTTTGACCTAGTCTTTTGACTGCCACTGGTAGCCAATGCAGCCAATGGCTGCCTTTTGGTGAGCCCTGCCTTATTGAATTGAATTGAATCCTCCAAGCAGTCTCAGATTTGCAATTTCCACCCTATTGATTGCACTATTGATTCCTTTGGCGAAAAATTAATGGATAGTGTTTGAAGAATATGCCTATTTTTTGTTGTAGAATCATTTTCCGGCTCGCTAAACTGCTTTTAAAATTTGCGTTATTACAATTTTCTACCTAGCCATCTACTCTTAAAATTTATTACGTAAGAGTTGAACTCTTATATTACTTTGCCACTAACGCTGGGGACAGTTAGTATTTCGAGTAACTCGGCGCGGTTTATTGAACTCCATAAATGATACACCTGAGTGATTCCCGACTCGTCTCCTTTACCAGTTAACTGGCAAGCAGGTAAGTATACCCTCGCAATTGCGTTCAGCGCGTTACCCCTCACTTGCTTGTTCTCACCGGGAATTTATATTTTACTTAGAAGGCTGGCGTACCTGAGATATTGAAACTATACGTTGTACACAGAAGTTGTAAATTTTTTTTCTGCATCACCGACACTAAAATTAAGCTGTTTTCCTTTTTGGTTCCAGTTTAGGAATTTCTCAATTAGTTTATTACCCCGAAATTCGGAAATATTTAGCTTCAAAGACGCGTAAAATGAATTTAAATTAAAAAATGTTTCGTTGGAAATTCAACTGTTTCGTTGAAAAATCGTTGTTTTAGTTTGAAAATTCAACTATCTTCATGAAAAATTTATTCTCGTATCGTTTTGGTATCGAAGAACCGATATATCGCTCGTATCGTCTCGGGATTCTGAGACTAGACCATCGACATATAGAAATGGACCGGTAACGTTTTGGGGAGAACTGAAATGGGCTCTAGAGAGAGAAAAAACATGAGACGTGGACCTGCCTTTATCTATTTCAGGACTCTGTCATGTCAAGTGAATTGGTGGCCGATTGATCATTGATGATGTATTGATCACTGAGATTGGATCATTGATTTGAAAGCAGCACAAACCTGTGTAAGTTCTTCGATAACTATTAGAATAGGGTAGGTGAGGATTTGATAGATCGACTTGTGCTCATGAGAGATTGATAGATTCTGGTCTATCAGACGTATTAGGTCGATTGATCAAAAATTTTTTGCGTTCTGTGACTCCAATGTCACAGAGCTCAAAACTAGCTTCCTGTCTAGCAGGAAATAGCAGTGCCACCGACGTGGCTTTAACCAAGATGGATACAGAAGATAACTTCTCCATTTTCTCGTCTAAAAGCAAAAAGCGAAATCTTCCGATAACGCTTCGGACAGCGTCAGCCATGGCCGATCGTCAAAAATACCCCCAATAAACGTCATTGTAGATGAGGCTAACCACCCTTACACAGTTCTATACAAACTATTAAAAGATTGTACCAAATTTAAGCCAATAGTGTACAATCTCGGGTCAGATATATATTCCATTCGAGTTTCCTATCTCGAAGAATATAGAAAAACTATCAGCAGCCTAGAGCAGCAAGGCTTTCAATATTACCTGTATAAAAACATTGAGTCTCCACCCATTAAACTAGTCATTAGAAATATCCCCAACACGTTCCCGGAAGACTCAGTTCTCTCCGAACTAAAAGAGGAAGGGTTTAAAATCACGTCGGTTGCTCGAATGAGGAGCCGGCAAACTAAAAACGCATTACCAATGCTGCTGGTAACTTTGCCAAATACCCCGCAAGCAAAAGAGCTTCTCAATCTGAAGTCTCTTGCTTTTATAAAAATAAAGGTCGAGTCTTACGTAAAACCCAAGGATACCTCCCAGTGCTTTAAGTGCCAAAGGTTCCCCCATCACAGCTCCACATGCAAAAAGGATCCTGAATCGCCGGCCACTTGTGCCCAAAAACAAAAAGATAACCATACACGTGAATACACCTATCAAGGCAGTACCCAGCTGCAGAAAAAATTAACACTTTACAGCGCGGTTGTCGGCTCTACTTCCGAAGCACATACGATCAAACCTCAAACTATTCCACCAACCAAAACTCCGAAAATTACTAGCACTCGCGCTAACGCACCTATCGCCAAAAAGTTCCAGGCCAACAAAATAAAATTACGCCAACCATTGTCCCAAATAAAAACACTCACTCTCAGGATATCAAAGTAAACCTTGTTAATCTTCTAACAAGAGCTACAACCTTAAACACTGATATAATGGGGGTATACGATCATTGCAGCACCGTCGGAATGCTTCATGCAAAAATCAGTAATTATATGATTTTTTTCTGATACAAAAAACGCGTTTCATAGACGTAAAATGTTAGCGGGAGAAGAATGGAGATACAAAAATGGTTATTTTGTTATCCTCCCCTTGAAGTATTAATCTGAATTATTTCATGGAATGTTAATAATTTTCTGTTCTTATTAGATTGTCTTCGAAATTATTATTTTACAAATGACTTTCTATATAAACAACAGTAGATGTGAAGCCAGAAGTATTTTGGAGTCGTGTCAAACGAAAGGTTTAAATTCACTTCAGAGCTTGATTGCAAGCTTAATTTTAATCCGATCATTACTGAATTTTGATAAGATCATTGGAGCACCTTTGGAATGCTTCATGCAGAAATCAGTAATGATATGATTTTTTTCTGATACAAAAAACGCGTTTAATAGATGTGAAATGTTAGCGGGAGAAGAAAGGTTCTCTCAAAAAATAGAAATGACTTTGCTTGACTGTACTAACAAGCCCGTTACTCTCTCGCTTGACCTCGCGTATTTGCTTTGGTGGAAGAGGGACGCCGATAGTCGCCTGTGGCCTCATGACAGTGGTCGCTTCATGCCCTGGGAAATGCAGTTCAAAGGGTCCCAGGCACATGGAAGGAGTTGAGATTTACGATGGGTGCATTATGTTTTCTACCGTTTGAAGAAAAAATAGGGCCTGCAGTAAATACATCGTTATTACTTCACCCCCAGACTCAACTCGGAAATTCTGAGAGTTTTGACACAGGTTCAGAAAAAGGCGGTTTTAATATCAAAAAATTAATTTTAAATTTCGAAAATTTGCAGATGCGTTGTTAAGACAAGAGGAAGGTTATTGACAAAGTCCCTACTTCGACAAATGAAAGCAACTTCTTCAAGTTAAGCGTTGAAAATTTCAGCGCGATTTCAGACATTTTTCTCTATTTCACGTTTTTATGATTTAATATCTTTGTAATTAATAGTAAGTATTATCATTTTATTATTTCATTGAATAGTGATTAAAAAATAAACATTATTTTTCAAAATCACGAAATAGGAAAATAAGTTTTTACAAATATATTAGCAAAATAGGGCAAAAATGGACCGAATCCTATGCATTGGGTCCCTTGTTTTCACCTCAGCAGTCAACAAAGTGAAGTTAGTTCGTGGTGGAAGTATGAAAGTAATACATTTTAAGAAATTTGTATCTCATTTTTGGTAAGACAACTGTCGTACCTTTTGTCGTTTTACCACCAATTTTTCATTTTTATTTTTAATGTAATTTTAATGATTAAAACCAAAGCTACGCCTCCTATAAAAAAGTGATTTATAAGAAAAAATGTATAGCTTTTTTTCGAATAAACAATTTTTGGTAGATCATTTTTTGTTCGTAACTTGTGTCGCGTTTCCAAAAAAATTAAATTTTTTCATTTTCAATGTTTTTTTTCTCTAGACTTTTTTCATATCGTGCGTTCTTTGGCTTAAAATTGTTATTTTTGTTTAAAGCTAATAAATGCTATAACTCTGATAATTTACTTTTTATCCAAAAAAGTCATTAAGATAAATTGTTTGGCTTTCTGAGTGCTACGAACATACAAATTTTGAATTAAAAAAAATGGTCCAAAAATTTTGAAAATTTATCTTTTTGAGTTTTTACGAACTCGTCCTTTATTTTAGGACATAACAAAAAGTGTGCCAAATATCGGTTTGATCCGTTAATTTTTTCGAGGTATCGTGTTCACGGACGGTCATACAGGACAGAGTGACGCCATCGTAAAAACTTTATTTTCGGATTCCGGGGTTATTAAAAGGTGGAGATCTGTTGAAAAACTGTCGTCAATTGATTACTTCCTCAGACTTTCTTGTGAGTACGTGACATTGATTGATTAGGAGATAGCGCCTTCCTGTGATTGTGATCTGTGTTAATCCAGGCAAGTGTTCGACATGGGCAGAGATTCCCCTGGAGATCCTGACGATGGAGATAAAAACCC
>NC_046657.1:107528845-107530727 GCF_010883055.1 Belonocnema kinseyi | reverse complement strand
TCATTTTGATAATTACTCCTAATAATAATTATATTCAACAATAACAATAATAATTATTCTTTTTCAATGGTATTACATAAAATTATACTCACTGATTAAATTAAATGAGAACAAAAGTGAATTAAAATTGTTCCCGTGCAATAGGACCAAAATCGTTTACAATAAATATGTATAGAGAAAAAAATCTGCTTTAGAATAAAAAATACTTTTCACTGTAATCTATACTTCATATTTTAATTACAAAAATTTATTTTAATCTTAATACGCTTACCTTCTATTTGAGTTGAATTTTTATAGTTCAAGTAAACTAGAATTTGAGTTGTAGAATTTGACAATTATCCATTAAAATTTTTTTTATTCTTATTATTTCATTCAAGAAATAATGAAATATGCTATATTTTTATATAAAAATATTGTTATTTTCGGTAATTATTATAAAACTTGCAATAAAATATAGTAATTGCTTAATTCTTCCACCTTTCAAGCATTATATTAATTTTTCTTACTAATTTTGAAACTACCAATTAATCATTTAGTATTAACAGATAACATAGTCATATTATAGCTATAGCTTATTTCAATAAATATTTATTAAAGAAATTTGAAAAATATCGTCTAAACATTTTATCATTATACATTATATCAATTGTGTGAAATATATCAATATTATTCAATAAGACGTTTATATTTATTTTTATATTATTAAATCAAACGCTGATATATTTTTTTCTAATTGTATTTCATTTTTGGAAAGGATAATGTCTTTCAAGCCCGGCGCGGCGGGAGGTATAATGACCGTGAAGGGCTAGAAACCAGTCGAACGACAAGATTTGTTAGGGCCAGTTTGACCTAGTCTTTTGACTGCCACTTGCAGCCAATGGCTGCCTTTTGGTGAGCCCTGTTCTAGATCAATCTTAACTCTTAAAGATCTACACCCCTTTCCTCACATTACTCGCTTCCACGCTCAGTGAGTCACGCCTACACCACGAAAGGTTTACAGAAATAATAAAATAAGGGACTAAAAGCGTATATTCGCTGTAAAAGCAGCGAAATTTAGTTGTTATTCAGTGAAATTTCACTGATTTGAATTAGACATATACTGATTCCGATTTAGAGAGTACAAAGAAGACGAATTTTCAGGAGAAATAGCCCTGTTTGACCCGACCAGAAGAAGGTTTCTGGCCAGAATCTGACCGGGTCAAACCGGGATACTATTTTGTTAATCGCCCGGCCGGGATCAGACCGAGTTCCCACCGGGACCCAGTCGGGCCAAAAATGGTGCATAATAGAAGTATTATAACCATAAAAACATCTATAGAAATATCCACAAACGACTGCCGTAAGTGGGTCGTTTGTGAATATCTAACAGGTAAAAGACTAATTTTTTGTGCTTTAGGTGTTTTTTATCAATTATGAAAGAAAAATTAAACTAATTTTAATTGTATGGTTTCCCACTTTTGGTTCTGCGGTTCCCAGACTTGCCGTGACTGCGAAAACGTAGCCCAACTTCTTTTTTATTTTCAAACATATAGTTTCCCAGTGAAATTATACTTATTTTTTTGTGATACGATATTTGCTTATTTTTAATGTATCTATGTATTATCTTGAATAACCAAAAAACGTAATAAGAAGAGAAGTAATTTTTTCCGAACGAGGTTTTGAATTACGTTATCATGCTTGCACGTAATAACGATTCGGCCACTTCCGGAGTCTGATGCTAAAAACGCAATTAAACGTCAGTTGACGCCAGGTCATCCATTAAGAAATTTGTTAAATTTCGCAAAATTGTAGCCAATTCTGGAGCAAGCGGATTATTTATAAAGGTAAGTGAGTTATTTTGTTAATAAGTAAGCATTATTAATATTCTTCAACGTTAATGTTG
>NC_046657.1:107514517-107528745 GCF_010883055.1 Belonocnema kinseyi | reverse complement strand
CAAGCAAGAACTAGAAATAAAGACAGAAATGAACATTTAAACACAGATAACAGAATGTTTTTAGTGGTATTAATTGCAATTTTCAATTTTAAAACTTCCAAAAGAGAAGAAATTTTGAAAGTAGGTAACTTAAATTAAAGGATTTTTTATTGTAGATTATCAAAACCAAGAACTCTTCAATTTTAAAATAATGACAATTGAACGATATGTAGTGTGCAAGAGTTACAATCGACAACTACTTGATCTTGAAGATATTTAAACTGAAATCCTTATATTTTAATTATTTTAAACATGAGTCAAAGTTATCAATTCTGAGAATTCCAAACTTAAGAAATTTCAAATAAAAATTGTGAAAATTATAGAATTCTTAATTGTAAAACAAAAAACTTACCTAATTTGTAATTCTAAATTCTCAAAATAAAAAAAAACCATTTAATTTAAAAGACTGACAATTTAAATTTTGAAAAGGTACAAATGAAATTTGAAGATTCATAAATTAAAATTGTTGACTTTTGATGGTTTCGGAAATCAAGTCAAGTTTTTAATTCTAACTGTTCTGAAAAGAAGAAAATTTGATATTAAATCATCAAAATTTAAGAATTTTTAATGAAGAGTATAAAAAATTAAGAATTCATAAATTTGAATAGATTTATGACTCAATGGTCTACTCTCTAAATATAAATCAGTGAAATTTCAGATTGTGAGATTGGCGACAATCGTTTCTCTCTTTGTTTAAAATGAATTTGTATTTAAAATTTTTCGAATTTTTCCGCCTTTTTAAAACTTTTATGACAGCTTCAATTTGCAGGTAACTTTGATTCACTTTCTCAATTAAAAATAAAATTGAAATTAAATGTATTGAAAATTCGAGTAAAAAGGTTCAGACCCCCCGGCGTGAACGACGAGGAGACGTAATTTACCGTGACCGTAACCCTTCGCTCGATTCCTGGAAAACGAAGAAAAAAATGACAGAAAAAATTAGTGGCAACCATGCACTTGTCGTTGCAGCCAACATCTGTTTGAAGTGACGAGCTCTGCAATAAGGTGACTAAACATTTTTTAAATCGAACTAGGAAGACATGTAAAAACAAAAATTATTCCTCGTGAAAATAATTTGGTGGCCCTGAAAAGGGCCGATTGAATATGGGTATCAGACAATCTAAGCACGTTCTCCCCGAATACGACGAGCCAATTGGATATCCTTGGGCATGATGGTAACACGCTTAGCGTGGATCGCGCACAAATTGGTATCTTCAAAGAGACCGACCAAGTAGGCCTCGCTGGCTTCCTGCAGAGCCATGACAGCAGAGCTTTGGAAACGCAAGTCAGTCTTGAAATCCTGAGCGATTTCACGAACGAGACGTTGGAAGGGCAATTTGCGGATCAACAGTTCAGTGCTCTTCTGGTAGCGACGAATTTCACGCAAAGCGACTGTTCCAGGCCTGTATCTATGGGGTTTCTTTACGCCACCAGTGGCAGGTGCACTCTTACGAGCGGCTTTGGTGGCCAGCTGCTTCCTTGGTGCCTTTCCACCAGTGGATTTACGAGCCGTTTGCTTGGTACGAGCCATTCTTTTACGAAGCTGTTTCCAAAACAAGTTCTCAAACAATGATATAAAAGTTGCAACAAGCGCTTATTATATAGTCGCGTCATTTCTAATCTGATAGGTCGTTCAGCTTTGAGAAGGGAGGAACATCTGCTTACAAAGAGACCATATGCCATGGCTTATTCGTCAGTGTGGAAAAAGAGGGGAGAAAGTGCATCAGTCCGTTAGTGGGGGACTTGGTTTCTGATGTCTATATAATCGCGCACATTTGAAATTTTCAACATTCAGAGTTTAGCTCTTTTGTTGATTCTACCAACTTATTGAAAAAATGACTGGTCGTGGTAAAGGAGGCAAAGGTTTGGGAAAGGGAGGAGCAAAGCGCCATCGTAAAGTTTTGCGTGACAACATCCAGGGTATAACGAAACCCGCCATCCGTCGTCTGGCTCGCCGTGGTGGAGTCAAGCGTATTTCTGGCTTGATCTACGAGGAAACCCGAGGTGTCTTGAAGGTATTCCTTGAAAATGTCATCCGTGATGCAGTCACCTATACTGAGCATGCCAAGAGGAAGACTGTCACTGCTATGGACGTTGTCTATGCTTTGAAACGTCAAGGACGTACTTTATATGGTTTCGGAGGTTAAATTCAGAATTGATTCTAATACTGATTGCACACCATCGGCCCTTTTCAGGGCCAACACATGTTTTTAACGTAAGTGAAATCTATTCTGCTTCACCATGATTCATTGTGTTAAACGTTTTTATCAATAATAAGATGTTTCTTGGTCAAGATCAGTTTTTAAACGAGCTGCAATTCCTATATAGTACTGTTTTTCGTGCCTGTTTTCGTTTTTCTCCTCAAGACTCGTATTTTGCATTGTATGGCTCAAAATTTTTGTTTTGGATATGTTTCGTAGTATTTTCGATAAGTTACATCAAAATATAGTCTTATTAAAAGATTCACAATCTAGTCGAATTTTCATCAATATAATGAAATTTACCACCAAACAGTAGAAGTTTCAAAAAACGTACGAGAATTTCATTCATATCTTTTAGAACATTTTTATACTTGAAAATTATACTGTCTTATTTCAAAAGCTTTAAAATGATCAATTCTTGAGCACTCAAAACGTATTTCATTCACAAACTTATCTAAAATTCTAAAGTCCTCAACAGAGGATTATCGTCATAAATTGACAGATTAGCTGCCGGGTGCTTAAGGTACGGCACGAGGGACGCTTCCCTAAAGTTTTCGAGTTGAGGCCCGAGAGGTAGGACAAATCTCAGGTCCGAGATTTCGCAACGCGAACAAAAGGTCGACGACGCGCTGGAAAGATAGAAAATCTCAAGTCTGAATGATTTTATAATCAGTGATATTTTTAATTTTTGGGTTGTTCTCAATCCCTAATAGGGGTAATATTTGTAAATCTTTAAAAAACGAAAAGCGATGCTCATTTTGGTTTTGAATGACGAGTAATTTGATACATGTAACAAACATTTATCTTTTATTCCCTAGGTCGCTAGGGAGGTTACAAAAATAGGCTAACTTTGTCGTCACTCTTTCAACCACTCATTTTTCACGAAAAAAATTAATTTTCAAGAAAAGAATGAAATTGCTACAAATATTTTTTAAAATAATATGGCTGATAATATTTGATACATTATCAAAAGAAAAAATCTGGCGATTTCAGCACGGGTGCCTGATTTATTAAAATTTACAGAGAAAATTTTTGAAACAAATCGTAATTAGGAAAAATGAAATTTAAAGTAATAAAATATTAAGAGCTTTTGTATACTGAATACTTTGGGTGTAATTACAAAAGTTTTTATATTATGAAAATTATAATATTCAGCATCCTAGACTTCCTGAATTCACTCGATTATTTATTTTTTTTTTAACTTCTTAATCTTATAAGAATTAAGTATTGAACTTTAAAATCTTCTACTCTTCTCTTAAATTTTAGGAAATCATATGTGTTAAAAAATCTGTTTGAATTTTTTTTAAGTACATTTTTTTAAATAAAAATTATTTTAAATTTTCACACGATTATTAGAAAAATAATTCTGTTTTTCTAATCTTGTCAGACCTAATCTCCAATCTAAAAATTATTCAAATTTTTCCTAATTTCTTTTTAATTCTGCAAAAATAAAAAAAATGCTTTAAAGTTTTTCAGATGCTTTGAGTATATTTGAAATCTTCTGCAATGTTTTGAAATGTTGAAAAATATTCTTTTCAATTTAATTATTGAAATAAAAAATTATTTTAATTATTCCTTTAAAAATCGTTACAAGTTTTAATTATTTTCGAATTGTCTCAAAATTATTGAATATCTCTTAAACTTACTCAAATTTGAAAGAATTATGTTCCTTAATTTTTCTAAAGTTAAGTAATATGGAAAAATTACAAAATTTTGCTTCAAAATATTCTATGTACTTTTTAAACGTTTTAGGAAATAATAAAAAATGTTTTGTAATCTTTTTTTCTATTTTCACTTAGAATTCATTCCAAAACAATTATTTACATTTTTTCCCAAGGTGCTTCTTTCATTATCTTAAAGTCCTTCGTTTATGGACTTTTATTATTATTTTTTTCATTTTACATACATATCTATTATATCTTATCAAAATTTAATAAACAAACCTTAGATGTTAAGTGTATTTAAATACTAAAATTTTTTACGTTTCCAATTTTTCAGAAATAATTTAACAAATTTTATTTGTAATTAAAATAATATTTTTTTAAATCTCATTCAACTTATTCCAAGCTATCTTTTTTGAATTTTCAAAATTTATGCAATTACTTACTCTGATTGGAAATAATTGAACCTCTTGCAACTAAAAGCGGGGATTTTGCTTGAGAAGTAATGTGCTGAAAGTAACTTACAAAACAATCATTCGACTTTAATTTTAAAGACTGATAATTGTACGCAATATCCAGGCGCACCTTTCTTATTTATCTACAAGAATTTTTAGGGTTTTAATTTTTTTAAATCAGTTTATCCTACTTTTCTAAAACTCTTCTGAATTTTAAATTCTTTTTATTCTCATCAATTCTTGTCAACATTTCTTGAAATTATTTGATGATTTACATTAAAATTTTTTTTAATGTTATCGAATTAAGAAATGTTGATTTTAAAACCTTCTACACTCTTTTACGAAATTTTAGGAAATTGTTTAATGTGTTAAAAAATCTTCTTTAATTTTCTTTACAAGCACATTTTGCAAAATAAAAAATTATGAAAAATTTTCACAAGATAATTAGGAAAATAATTATTTTTTTCCTAATTTTGTCAGGTCTTCTATAACCTTGAACAATTATCCAATTTTTCCTGATTTTTTTTTTATTTTGTAAAATTAAAAAAAAATTGCCTTTAAAATTTTTCAAATTCTTTGACATTTTTTCACGTATTTTTAATGTTTTGAAATGTTTTTAAATATTATCCTAAAATTAATTTTTAAAAATAAAAAATTATTTTATTTATTTTTAGGAACCTAAAATAACGTTGTTCATTATCGCGAAAACATACAAAATTCTTGAATTCTACTATTCAAATTTTAGTTTACTTGAACTATAAAAATTCAATTTAAATAGAAGGTGCGCATATTATAATTAATATAAATTTTTGTAATAAAATTTGAAGGAGAGATTTCAGTGACAAGTATTTTGTATTCTAAAGAATATTTCTTTCTCCATATATATTTATTGTAAACGATTTTGGCCCTATTGCACGGGAACAATTTCAATTAATTTTTGTTCTCATTTAATTTAATTTCATTTAATCAGTGAGTACAATTTTATGTACATAATACTATTGAAACTGAATAAATATTATTGCATATAATTATTATTAGGAGTAATTATCCAAAAGAAATAAATTTCTTAATTGAAAGTGCTATTAAATATAATAACTAATCATACATTTAAATAAATATTGAAATACATCCTCCCCTTCAATTTAATTTTAATTGACTTTCAGTAACTTGAATTTTTCATTTTAATATAAAATTTTATGCAAGCCAGAACTAGAAGTAAAGACAGAAATTAACATTTGAATACAGATAACAGAATGTTTTTAGCGGTATTAATTGCAATTTTCAATTTTAAATCCAAATAAAAGAATTTTTGAAAGTAAGTAACTTAAATTACAGGATTTTTTATTGCAAATTATCAAAACCAAAAACTCTTGAATTTTAAAATAATGACAATTGAACGATATGTATTGAGCATGAGTTATAATCGACAACTGCCTAATCTTGAAGATATATAAACTGAAATCCATATATTTTAATTATTTTAAAGGTGAGTTAAAATTATCAATTTTAAAAATTCCAAACTTAAGAAATTTCAAATAAAAATTGTGAAAATTATAGAATTTTTAATTTTAAAACTAAAAACTTGCCTAATTTGTAATTCTAAACTCTCAAAATTATAAAAATCTTTAATTTAAAATATTGACAATTTAAATTTTAAAGAAGTACAAATGAAGTCTGGTAAAACTCTTGATGCTTTGGCGGAATTTTTGGAGTCGAAGGAAGTTTACCGTGAAGCTATCAGTTCTTTGAGGGGTAAGTTATTTGTTTATCAAAGTTTTAATATGCAATCACCAAAATAACTAGTTATTAGAAAAGATCAGAAGTACTGTGGGAATCTTTAAGTATAAACAATGTGTACGTGCGCTAGCAGGGACACAAAATAACGCTCGCGGGAGCGTTCTTATGCCACTCTGACACGCTCATGTTAAATTGCGTTCTTTAATGCTTAGTTTAAGTTGAAATATTACTATAAATTATACTATATTGTCTATTACTGATCATTTTGATATCAAACACGACTTTTTTTTACAAAGATTTAACCTCGCTCTATAAGTATGCCATTTTGTCCCAATGAAACATTTATTTTTCCAATTATAAGAATATAGAATGTTTGAAACAGAAAGGAAAAAATATATGTATATTTTTAAGTGAGTTGGGAGTTTAAATCATATGAAACTAATTGAAATTTGTATTCTGCAAAGTATTAAAATTTTTTCGGGACATTTTTATAATCAAATGTGCTGTTACTCGAATCACTTTGGCTACTATTCATTTTTAAAATAGTATGAAATTTAAATGTATAATAAGTATTAAATCAGTCTTTAATTAGAATCATAAACTCGCATATGATCATCGCACATATTTTATAATTTACCCCTCCGACATTCATCTATCTCAATTTGTATATATTCACTTCAATTTAATTTTTTTATGGAGATCCCAAAATAAAAAAATATGGAAGCTCTAAAAATTATGAATATTTTTCTTTTGCATAGACAAAAACTATATCATTCAAAAAGTCTAGTGGTATATTTGCAAGAATGTTCTCTTGCCATTTCTACGTTTCGCTAACGAAAAGCAGTGTCCCCAATCTTGGGAACTTTTTTCAATGCGCTTGCATTGCGCCGACAACCCGATTGGTCACTGTTTGCGCTATGATTTTAAATTATATAAATATTCAGATTTAATATTTATAATAAATAATGATTGAGCAATGTCCAAATAGAATTTTCGTGATCCTAAAATAAGATTTTGGAGTGGCAGATACAATAAATTCGATTTTAATAAAAAAGAGGTTATGACTTCTGCGTTGAGAGAAATGAATCATTTTTGTTTGTCCCAATTATTAATATTCTCTCTCTCTCGAGTTTTAAAATTAATTTTTTGTTTATTTCCGACAAGGTTACTGAAATAAAATTACTAAAATTACCAAAATTACCAAATAATAAATAAAGAATAATTAATTACTGCACTGATAAATGTAATATCATACATTTTTTTAATAAATAGAAGAATACCTGAAACAATTACTAATTAATTATTGTATAAATATTATAAAATATATAAAAATGTACAGAAAATAATGAAACGATATTTATACTACTAAAACAAAAATTTTTTGTATAAACTTAAACTTCTTATTACCTTTTCATTAACATTTGAAACATTTAAAATGCTAAATTAAAGAAAAAAATGTTTTCCTGAAGTCGGGATTAAAAACGATTTTGCATGGAAATCACATTATTTTTTCATCTGTTACTCAAAATTGTAATTTAGGATTAAGAAAACACTTTGAATGCATTTTCCAATCATTATTTCTCGTGAATATTATATCTGAATATTTATATAATTTAAAATCAGCGCGCTAACAGTGACCAATCGGGTTGTCGGCGCGACGCAAAAGCAGTGTAAAAAGTTCCCAAGATTGTGGACACTGACGAAATGGTCTGGAACAAAGGATCGATACTTTTTGTCGATGAAATCTGTGAGATTTCAAAGATTGTTAAAAATTGAAGGGGTGGATGCAATAACCACCTTCGCACTGGAACACGCGGCTTGGTTTATAAAACCAATTTTGTTCTTATTATATGAGCCTTGTTACTAAATTAGTTATTAATTATTACTAATAGATTAAATTTTCATGACATTCAAAAAATATACAGCAGTCAAATTTTTTCCAATAGGTTTTTTTGATACTTAAATTACTTGTAACAAAAAATATATTTTTTTCTTTTGACAATTCATTGCTTCTACTAAAGTAGTTCTACTTTAACACCCGGTTGTTCAATTTTTAACCAAACAGATAAATTTTCAAACCAAAAAATTAATTTTGTACCGCAAAAAAACAATTTTTAACAAAATTCAAGAACTCTCAACCACACAGTTGAATTTTTAACTAAAACGCATTAATTTTTAAACAAAAAATTTAACTTTTATACGGGAAGAAAACGAATTTTTAAAACAAATTCAAGAATTCTAAAGCAGAAAGTTTTCAACTAAAAAATATGAATAATTATACAAAAAGTTAAATTTTCTGTCTAGAAAAAACTAATTTTTTACATAATTTAAAAATTCAATTCATTGCATGTATTCAAACATTACATTATTCCTTCGTTAGAAAAATGTATTGTCCCCGAAAAGGGCCGATTTTTCTTGGCTCTCTCTCTCCTGCTTGATACGGCAGTCCTCATTGGGGACAGAATATTTAAAAATATTTCTTGTGCTAAGTCTGTAATAGGGTTGTTTCATAACTTTATACAAAATAATTTTTGAATGGATAATTAAAAACTAAACTAAAAAGTGTTTTATTATTTTGATTGTTAGGAAACTATTCTTAAAAATTTTATATAGGCTAAGCGGTCAATAACGACAGCGGCCAATAACAGAAGCGAATGTTTGAAATGCAGCTAAATGATTGGCCCAGACACTGTTAGTCTAGTCGCCGCTATACACAAGTCGCCACTAATAGTTTTGTCTGCTCTAATAGGTCCTCGAGATAAATTTTGTTAAAATAATTGTCCAAAAAATGTCTCCTGAATATGAATATCTTAGTATTTTACAAGCCATTAATGCATTTCTATCCCCAATGAGAAAGGTATAATGTATTGTTTAAATACATGCAATGAATTGAATTTTTAAATTATGTTAAAAAATTAGTTTTCTCTAGATAGAAAATTAAACTTTTTGTAGAATTATTCATCTTGTTTAGTTGAAAATTCAACTGCTTCATTGATAATTTTCGAATTATATTGAAAATTCGTCTTTTTTTAAAGTAAATTAATCTTCTGGTTTAAAATTTCATATTTTTTAGTTGAAAACTATCTGCTTTAGAATTCTTGAATTTGTTTTACAAATTCGTTTCCTTCCTGTATAAAAAATAAACTTTTTGTTTAAACATTAATCTATTTTAGTTAAAAATTCAACTGTGTGGTTGAGAGTTCTTGAATTTTGTTAAAAAATGGTTTTTTGTGGTACAAAATTAATTTTTTGGTTTGAAAATTCATCTTTTTGGTTAAAAATTGAACAACCAGGTTTTAAAGTAGAACTACTGTACTAGTAGCAATGAATTGTTAAAAGAAAAAATATATATTTTTAGTTGCAAGTAATTTAAGTATCAAAAGAAATCTCTTTCTCTTCCTCTCTTTCTCTTCCTAGTGTATCGCGATAGTGCATAGCGTGTAGGGTTCGCAGTGCGTTGTTGAAGAAGACTGTACCGCCAGCGCTCGACTCGGCCGAAATAGACCCCCCGCAGGCTGGGTTAAGGGAGGTCTATCAAGCTAGCACCTCCACAAACGAAATTCCCAAATTTCTTTATGTCACAATTTTGGGCTTTTTTTGGGCTGTATTGCCGATTTTTGGGCTCCGCTACATTTTGTGAAAATTCAAATTTTGAGTGGAGGTGCTGACTTGAATCAAGCCAGCACCTCCACTATATAAAAATTGAAAGAAAAAAAAATCAAACACGTCAGAATTTTGGGCTTTTTTTGGGCTCTTAAACGCACCAAAACTAATTTCCAAAAATCACCCCTACAAAATATAAAACCACCCCCATGTAAAAAATCAAATTCGGAAAAAACAAAGAACACCAGAGTTTTTGGCTTATTTTGGGCTCTGAAATGCATGGAAAAAACATAAAAAAAACTACCCATATTTACAAAAAACCACCCTCTTCGCAAAAAATGAAATTTTCACCAAAAGTCGGAGTAGGTATTTTTAAGAAGCCCAATAATCATAAACTCTACTGACACTGGAAAATTCTCAAAATATTAATTTTTGACAAAGTCATATATACATGGTAGAGAAGGGTTGATTTCATAAGTTAAGGGTTGAAGCCCAAAAATCGGAGTGGATATTTTCGAGTAGCCCGAAAAGCAGAGACTACTTTAACACTAGAAAATTTTAAAAAATATTTTTTGACAAAGTCATATATACGTGGTAGAGAAGGGAGATTTTATACGTTAAGGGTTAAAGCCCAAAAATCGGAGTGGATATTTTCGAGAAGCCCAAAAATCAAAGAGTACATTGACACTAGAAAATTCTCAAAAATATTATTTCTTGACAAAGTCATATATACATGGTAGAGAAGGGTTTATTTTATAAGTTAAGGGTTAACGCCCAAAAATCAGAGTGGATATTTTCGAGGAGCACAAATATTAAAGACTACATTGACACTAGTAAATTCTCAAAAATATTATTTTTTGACAAAGTCGTATATACGTGGTAGCAAAGGGTTGATTTTATACGTTAAGGGTTGAAGCCCAAAAATCAGAGTGGGTATTTTCAAGGAGCCCTTGAAAACCCTTAACTTATAAAATCAACCCTTCTCTACCACGTATATACGACTTTGTCAAAAATAATATTTTTGTGAATTTTCGAGTGTTTATGTAGTCTCTGATTTTTGGATTCCTTGAAAACATCCACTTCGATTGTTGGGCTTCAACCCTCAACTTATAAAATCAAACTTTCTCTACCACGTATATACGACATTGTCAAAAAATTATATTTTTGAAAATTTACTAGTGTCAATGTAGTCTTTGATTTTTGGGCTCCTCGAAAATACCCACTCTGATTTTTGGGCTTCAACCCTTAACGTATAAAATCAACCCTTCTCTACCACATACATATGACTTTGTCAAAAAATAATATTTTTGGGAATTTTCTAGTGTCAATTTATTCTTTGATTTTTGGGCTCCTCGAAAATATCCACTCCGATTTTTGGGCTTCAACCCTTAACTTATAAAATCAACCCTTCTCTGTCACGTTTATACGACTTTGTCAAAAAGTAATATTTTTGATAATTTTCTAGTGTCAGTAGAGTCTCTGATTTTTGGGATCCTTGAAAATATCCACTTAGATTTTTGTGCTTTAACCCTTAACGTATAAAATCAACCCTTCTCTCCCAACGTATATACGACTTTGTCAAAAAATAATATTTTTGAGAATTTTCAAGTGTTAATGCAGTCTCTGATTTTTGGGATCCTTGAAAATATCCACTTCGATTTTTATGCTTTAACCCTTAACGTATAAAATCAACCCTTCTCTACCACGTATATACGACTTTGTCAACAAATAATATTTTAAAAAATTTACTAGTGTCAATGTAGTCTCTGATTTTTTGGCTCCTCCAAAATATCCAATCCGATTTTTAGGCTTCAACCCTTAACGTATAAAACCAAACCTTCTCTACCATGTATATATGACTTTGTCAAAAATTAATATTTTGAGAATTTTCCAGTGTCAGTAGAGTTTATGATTATTGGGCTTCTTAAAAATACCTACTCCGATTTTTGGTCCCCAACACTTGACGTTAAAGAACATTCCCTTTTTAACAATCAAACATAATTTTGTGTAAACCAATCTTTTTCGGAATATTACAGTGTTACTATAGTCTCTGATATTTTTCGTATTTTACGGTTCAAATGGAGTCTCTGATTTTTGGGGTGTTCAAAAATGCCATCATCAAGGTTTAAGTTTTTATTATTAGGTTGACGTTTTTTTACACAGGGGTGGTTTTTCTAATGTAATGTTTAGTGCATTTGAGGCTCTAAAATGAGCCAAAAATCTAGTGCATTTTCAATTTTGCCAATTTTATTTTTTGCGAAGGGGTGGTTTTTTGGAAATAGGGGTAGTTTTTAAATTTTTTTCCATGCATTTCAGAGCCCAAAATAAGCCCAAAATTCTGGTGTTCTTTGTTTTTTCCGAAATTGATTTTTTACATGGGGGTGTTTTCATATTTTTAGGGGTGGTTTTTGGAAATTAGTTTTTGGTGCGTTTCAGAGCCCAAAAAAAGCCTAAAATTCTGACGTGTTTGATTTTTTTTTCTTTCAATTTTGATATAGTGGAGGTGCTGGCTTGATTCAAGTCAGCACCTTCACTCAAAATTTGAATTTTCACAAAAAGTAGTGGAGCCCAAAAATCGGCAATACAGCCCAAAAAGCCCAAAAAAGCCCAAAATTCTGACATAAAGAAATTTGGGAATTTCGTTTGTGGAGGTGCTAGCTTGATAGACCTGGTTAAGGGGCTGGATGGGAACCCTGAGATAGCTTTTACCCCTTTAACCTTCCAGGAAATTGAAGAAATAGACTATCTCCGCAAAGATATTGAAGAGTATAAATACTTAATGCGATTTTTACGAAAATAAAAAATACAATGGAAACTGTGTTCTGCTCCATATGCAGAAAAACTATTTATGGGGAAGTAGATTAACTTACAAATCATCTGCGCCGCCTACATGCTATGACTCTGACAAATCAATCAGGATTTTCATGTGGTCAAGATGGGTGTTCGAAGACATTTGTAAGTTTAAATTCCCTAAAAAGGCATATAAGAGAAAGGCATGGTACTCAAAGAAACGATGTTGTACAGAACGCAAGTAGGGATATAGATTCTGAAAATTCGTTCAATTTTTCAACTCCCGAAACGAATAATGAAGTGAGTTCAAATAAAATAGCACAAAATTTATGTCATGAATCCGCCAAGTCGGCTCTTAATATCCCAGCAAGTGCGTCTAAATTCGTGGGATCATTACCAACTTGCTCTTCATTTACGGGTGCTGCTTTAAGTAGAGTGATGGCTGGTACAGAGATATTTGCATCAGATATCATGAACTCATTAAAATACGAAGTTTGCGAATTTCTCGTGTTGGAAGGGATGGATTCAAATAATCCTCGCGTAAAAAATTTAATTAAAAAATTTGATTTCGGAGAACCTTTTAAGGGGATGGAAAGTATTGAGGGACAAATTAAAGCACTGAAAGCAAATTATTTCTATATCGATCCTATCGAAAAACAAATAGGCGAAAGAACTGAGCGTTCCAGTGACATTATTAAACGGTCAAAAGTACACATTAAGAGCTTCTTTAGACACAGTATGTGCAGACGGATTGGCTGTACACCAGTTGCTTGGCTTACTAGGTCCATCTGTTCGTCACTTTTGTCGCCTGTGCATGTTAAGCCGAACAGACCTGAAAAATGGCGTGGGAGGTCCTTTTGCTCCACGAACAAAAGAACTCTACGGCAAACAAGTGAGAGGTGTCCATTCTAACCGGGAAACACCAACGTCATGTGGGATCAAAGAAAATAGTTTCCCTCATGGTTCTAGATCATCGACATATAGAAATGGACCGGTAACGCTGTGCGGAGAACGGTAATGGGTTCTAGAGAGAGACAAAATATATGAGATGTAGACCTATCTCTTTCTAGATAAAGCTAATTGGTCGAGAATATTTTCGTTGGGTGAAGTTTGGCGCAGCACAGGACCGTGCTTCGTGTCGCGAGTGCCCCAATAATGTGACGTTTATCGCACTTTTCAGAAATGATTTATTTATCATTTATTTAATTATAATTTATTGTAAATAAATATAAAAAAGGGTGGCAGTCTGTGTAGTTTGTGGGCGTTGTCAAAAGGTTTATATGGCGATATGTTTTCATACGTAAGTAAAGTTATTATTATTATTACACCATTAAGCCATTTCCATTTCGGGGTAGGCGAAGAACCCAAAGGCCCAAGCGAAGAACCTCACGAAGTCGTTACGTAAGGTTCCCCACTTGGGTCCATTAGTAGTCAAGGTCTTTGTTTCAGGCGTCATTCACTCTACTGACACTCTTTTTATTAACTATTTGCCGCCATACTTTTCTGTCCTGGCATACTTCTCTAGCTTCTTTTATGTCCATGCATTTTTTTCATGCAGACTCTCGTGTTTCTATGACTTCTTATGTCTCTTCTAACTAGGGTCTCATTCACACATTCTAACCATTCTTTCCGCGGTCTACCTATGGGCACGCTGCCATTTACTTTACCTTGATACACTTGTTTCGTTAGTCGTTCATTTGGCATTCTCTCAACATGTCCGAACCATCTTAACCGATTTCTTT
>NC_046657.1:107512539-107514417 GCF_010883055.1 Belonocnema kinseyi | reverse complement strand
GTAGTTAATATATTTATTATTATGAATGCAGTTCTTAAATTGAAATTCCAACATCTTTTTACAGATGGAAATAAGTGCTGACAAAGATTCTTATCTCTGCCAATTGGTAAAATATGTTCGCTGTGGTAAAAAGGCTCCAGTAATATGCGATCGAGGACCCCAGTCAAAAACCGGTCGGATTCCCACTGGGTTACCCTATTTGTATCCGGGATCCGATCGGGTAACCCGGCCGGGAGCCGACTGGGTACACCCGGCCCGGATCCGACCAGCGCAGCGTGACGAAACCAACCAGAATCCGACCGGGCAGCCTGACCAGATTCCGGATACAAGCAGGGCAACCCTGCCGGAATCCGACCCGAACCCGGGCATAATTTCTACACGGGGAAACATGTATCATTTCAATAAATGTATATCATTACAATTCATAATATGCATAAAAATTGGATCATGCTAATTCTTATTTCCTTGTTTTCATAATTTTTTATTTTTAATGTTGTTTTTTACGATTAAATAAAAACTACTACGCATCTGCTTAGGGTCTAATACAGGAACCTATATAGGTTATTATATAGGAGCCTATGTTCTCTTTCGTCTTTTCTGTGCTTTTTCCAAAAAGTGCATTTTTGCATTTTTTATCTTATGTTTTACGATTAAAAGAAGATCTACTCGTCCAATCGAAAAATGATTAATAATAAATTTATGGATCTTTTTAGGTGAACAACTGTTGTCTGGTAATTTAAGTTCATACCTTGTGTCGTTTTTTCAAACAAATTTAATATTTTTATTTAGAATGTTATTTTTTACGACTAAAGTAAAAACTAACTGCACGGAGAAAAAAGAATGTTCAAAAGTAAAATCTAGATATTCTGGGTTAACATATTATATGTTTAACTGTAGGACAACAATCTAGATGTTCGAAGTTAGCATCTGTAGATCTTAAAATGTGAAATGTTACCCCCTAACATTCAAAATGTTCTACTGAAAAATCCGAGATATTACATGTATGGTTATGTCAAATTACGTCTGTAAATATTTGAGGAGTTTACTTAGTTACGGTGATTTAAGGAATTAATTGATAACTTATTTGTGAATTTTAAATTAAACTTTAATGTTCGTAGACGAACGAAAAAAAAGATAAGGGGTATAAAATGTCGACCAGATAATGCATTCAGTCAAGTTGAGATTATATTCAATATTTCTAATTCAAAATAAAAACATGGATGAATAATCGGAAAACGAATGATCTGTCATCTGGATTAAATATTCTATCTATTTTAAGTTACTTAAACTCAAATTTTATTTCAAATTTATAAACCTTTTGCCAAATGTGTTAAGTCAATAAACCTAAAACATAAGATCGTTGTTCTCTTCTTTAAACTTAAAAAAGTCGTTATCCAATTTCATTTAAGGACATCTAATTTTTATTCTTTGGAAATGTTCCAAAATTGTAATATTCCATAATTTTAATATTGAATATATATATAGCTTTGAAATATAGTCGTGAAATTGCAATGCGCGATGCGCATGCGCTCGAACGGTTTTAACATCTGAATGTGTTTCAGTTTAACATAAAAATATTTGTACGCCTAACATCTCAAAAAGATGTTAAATGTTTGGCATCAATATCTACGTATTAGGTGCTACAATCTCACCCTTTGAACATCTACATTTGAACATCCATTTTTCTCCGTGTGTCCTACGAGGGTAGTTCAATAAGTCCTTAGAATGACCAACAGATGGCGCACGAATCGCTCCAAATCATCTGTTTTCAGTCAACACCACTCCCGACTAGATATATGGTGCAGTCACAGTCCACATTTTCTGAGTTTACGTGTTTTTATAACCAATTGAAAAAAAAATTGTTCGTTAAGAAAAATG
>NC_046657.1:107508071-107512439 GCF_010883055.1 Belonocnema kinseyi | reverse complement strand
ATGAAAGTCAGCAACTTTGTCGTGACTAGGAAAGGGGGAACATTGATCTCTAAGGGAATCTGCGAAAATTTTGGCTTTTTCCTCATCAAGAGAGAAAGATTGGCCATCTTTGGCTAAAGGAAGAAGGTGGGATTTCCTATTACGGAGATATTTGATAACTTTCCAGCATCTTCTGGGATACAATTCCGCTTCGGCTATGTAGGAGTTGAATGAGGATGTGTCAATATTCTGGAGAGTGCTTTTTATTTTTCTTTGAATGGAATTGAAACGCTGGCGCTGTTTAGGGTTCCGGTAGGACTGCCAGTGTTTGCGCACTTGGTTCTTCTTGCGAATAAGAAGACGAGTGGCGGGTAAAATATTCGGTTTACGAGCAGAAGTGCTGACTGTTGTAGTGGCGAGCTGAACAGAGTACTGAATGTCCTTTGTCAGGGCTTTAACAGCTGCATCCAGATCGGAAGTTGATTGGATTTGGCAGCATTTGAGAGAGGAAGTTTCGAGAAGGTATTTGAGGTGGAGAAAATCGATTTTTGATTCAGTTGGCGGTGAAAGATCAGGAGAACCCGACAACTCCAGAAATACTGGGTTATGATCGGAATTAAGTTCTGAAAGAGAACGGGGGTCCATGTCAAAGACTATGTTCTTTGTGATGAAAATGTCGAGAATATCGGGTTGATGATTGGGAGATTTGGGGAAGTGGGTAGGTTCAGAGGGAGCCTCAATAGTAAGGTTATGACGAGTCGCAGTTTGAGACAGCCCCAGCCCTTGTGTTTGGCGTTGAGATCGCCAGCAACTACGGTAGGGATGTTAGTGTTGAAAAGATCAGGTATTTTAGAAATGTCGTTAATATTCGGGGGAGAGTAAATTGATTGAATACGAAGAGGGCCTGAGGCAAGGTGGATTTCGACACCAACTACTTCGCATTGAGATTGGTTTGTGCTGATGGCTGAGTGACGGAGAGTGTTACGAACCAGGACTGCCACACCACCGCCTCTAGAAGAAAGACGATCTTTCCTGTAGACAGAAAATTCTGGGATATGCAGTTTTTTATTGGGATTGAGGTGAGTCTCGGTAATACAGACAACGTCGATTCACTTGTCACTAAGAAGTAGAGACAGTTCTAATCGCTTTGGGGCCGAGATGCCGTTGGCATTCCAGGTCATGATTGAAATTTTGTCTTTAAGAGTTCTGTGGGGTTGGCTGCTGGAAGGCAGCGGCGAAGACGGAGAGGAAGTCACGAAAAAGCTGCTGTAGCTGCGGATTGTACAGAGGGTCAGCAGGAGGAGAGGGTTGAGGTCGCTGATGAGCCTTGGTTGGGGGACGAGCTGAGGTTGCGTAGGCGAACGAGCGTTGGAAGGAAACAGGATTTGTCGCGGCGCGAGGTTTTGGAAGAGGGGCGGAATTTGCAGTAGGTTTAGGCTTTGGAGGTTGATGAGTTGAATTTGGTTGGGCTGACGAACGTTGCGGAACTTTAGGGCAGCCTCGGAAGGTGGCCCAATGAGGGCCTTTGCAATTAAAGCAGGAAGGCGTTGCACCTTTTTGAGTACGGGTAGTGCAAGCCGCGGTGGCATGGTTACGTGCGCAGAAAGCGCAAGAGAAAGGAGCATGGCAGTAATTTGCCGTGTGGAAATATTTCAGACAGAGACGGCACTGAGGAATGAGGTTCGACTGCCTCTTGGATTCAACACGAACGCTGAGGACAGCGACATGCTTAATGTCGAAAATCGATTTTGCTGAGGGAGAAGAATTGTCCAGGTGGACGGCGACCAGAGGCCAGATGTTGTCCCCCTTCTTCATGCGATGAACTCGCTTGACGGAGGGGATTTTCCTCTGAAGTTCCTCGAGAATGAATTCTTCAGTGAGGGATTCAATTACACCTCTAATCACGACAAAAAGATCTCTGTCCTGCTGCAGTTGATTAGTGGTGTAAACAATTTTGTTTTTCTTGAGTTTAAGTGTGATAGCGCGGAAGCTATCAACGGAGGAGGGGTAGACGATTATAGCGCCTGATGAGTTTTTTGCAGACCGAATGGGGATGTCTGCCTTTAAAAGTGCCGAATGAATTTTCGGCCAGAGATCCTTCCACAAGATACGGATAGGGGGAGGGCTCTTCTCTTTTACGATTGGCTCGTCGTCGTCGGAAGAGAAAGAAAGAATCGACTTATCGTCGGAGGGAGAGGGAGCCGTTGGTTTTGCGGGGCTTGGAAGAAGCTTGCGCTTTCTGCGCTTTGACATCACGGGACGGAAATCATCGAGGTTATCGGTCAAAGATTCGGGAGCGATTTGGGGTTGGAGGGTGTCCATGGCTTCAAGACCATCGTCTGGAGAAGGCAAAGAAGAGTTTGAGGCGACCCGAGCAAGAGAGAATGACTCGAAAGTTTTTAATGCTAGACGCAATTCGGAGATGAAAGAAGCCATCTCGGCTTCGGAAAAATTAGCTGGGTTCGGTAGATTGAGTTTAGGCAAAGGGGCGGGAGAACCTCCATCCGAATGAAGGTCGGACATGTTTTGTTCAGTTTGCCCTGAAAAGGGCAGGTGCTTTAGGAGAACTCTGAGGGCAGTGCGTTAAGATTACTTCCTCACGCGCGGTACACCAGAATCGATCAGTGTACCGATTGCGAGGACCGGTGACTTTTTAGGCTATTCAGTGCTATTGAAGCGAGTTCTCAAGTCCGAATGTTCTGCGTCTGAGGGAATTTCGAGTAATGGATCCTTTTACAGTTTCCAATGAGGCTCAGTCGCCTTCCCCGCCGCACCGCACTCACCCAGCAGACCTCGCCCGCAACGAAGATGAAGCCCCTTCTTACGGTAGCTTACCGTCTACAATATTACAGCGAAAGCAAATAAATTCAGCAAAGAAATACGTCTGCGACATATTTCTGTTACCTTGAGCCCTGGCAGGCAGAGTTTTCGTGTACAGAGGGCTTTCACCTTTTACTTAGTTTTTGTCTTATCGCGTTCCTTAGCATACCCTGCCAGGGGTTCTTGAGCAGGTGGAGGCTAGCAGTCACACATTTTCTGAAAGCACTAATTGCCCCCTACAATGTGGTACAGATTTCATTGCGTTCAGACATACCAGGTGATTATTGATTAAATTTGCCGATAAAAGTCCAATTTTATCGCACCTATGACCGACTTGGAACTGGCAGGCGGGCAGTTTCTTAATCGCCTACTTATCAGCTTTCATTTAAACTAACTTTTATCAAGATTAGTTCTCACCTTCGAAAAAACGCAGTGGGATCTCGGACTATCAGTGACACAGACTTTTTCAATTGAGTTTTCCAACGCATCGTGTTCAACATCGCAGTTGTGGTGTCCTATAGATTCATCTCCGAATTGTCTCCTAAAATAGTCTCTGAAAGCCTCTAGTATTCCATCTGCATCATATACCATTTCCCCCCTACTATTTCTCTTGTTGACAATTTCTGTAGTTTTGTTTCCTTTCATTTTTTTATAAAGTAGTTTCCTGCTTCCTTCAAAGTCGTTTTGTATTTTTATCTCTTCTTTTGCTCTAATTGTATCTTTACTTTCTTTAACTAATCGTTTACGTATCCTGTTTTCGCGTCTATAATCATTTCTACGTCTATTTCTTTCCTCATTGCTAAGACTTGCGATGTTCAAAGTTCTCTTGTACGCTTCTCTTTTTGCTTTTTGGGCAGCCTGAATTTCATCATTCCACCACGCATCACCAGAAATTCTTCCTACAACTGTGGTACCACACACTTCGATCGTACATCTAACAAGGATATCCCGTAACATTGTCCAGGCGCCCTCTATATCTTTGTTTTTTATACGGTTCTCCCATGTTGCCCTATCTATGCTTTCGATTATCTTATTTTGGAAATCTATTCGCACATCCGGTTTCTGTAGGTTCTCAATTTTTGATTCGCGTTTGTTTTGCTTTCTTGGTTCTCTTTTTTCTCCATCCCTGACCGAAGTTAATTTTTGAGATCAGAAGGAAATGATCAGTATTGCATTCAGGACCCCTCATGACTCTTGCATCTTTGACTAACTCCCTTAGTCTTTCATCCGCAACAATAAAGTCAATTATACTGCGGCTATTTCCTTTAGACCAGGTGTTATCGTAAAATTATAATGAATTGCTATGAATTACTTATCTTTAAGCACGTTTCCGGATTTCCTAGTAACTGCATATCGAAGCATAATTTTAAGAAAGTGCATTTATACCAAATTTTTAATTTTTTATTTGGCTTTTTCCCCAACCGAGTATATAAAAGACCGCTCTCTTTTAGAGTTGCTACGAAACTGTTACAGAAAACACAAGATAATGTAAGGGTCGATTTACAACTACGTCATGTCCGAGAGTGGTTAAAATCATCTTGTTTAAGTTTCTCAGAAATTACATAAATA
>NC_046657.1:107497744-107507971 GCF_010883055.1 Belonocnema kinseyi | reverse complement strand
AAGTCAAGAAATTTCAATTCCAAATGTTCAAAATTGAAGAAATATAAAATGTAAATCCAGAAAAAAATATTAAAAAAACAAAAAAGACAAATCTTCAAGAAATATTCAAATCTGAATCAAAGCCAAAAACAGGTATTTTCGATAAAACAGTTGAATTTTCAACAATATAGATAGATTTTCACTTGAAAAGAAAATATCAACCAACCAAAACAGATCAATTTTCAACCAAACATTTGCACCCCTAATCAAAGGAATTGAATACAACAACAATAAAACCTCAAAATATGAAGTTTTGTACCTATGCAATACGAATGGTTATTTTTTTATGTCATAGAAATATTGTTCAAATTTTTGACAGTTTTTGCATTATTTTTGAACTCACAAAACGATTATTATTGTAGCATTTTCAATCCAATTTCAAGAAGAATTTAAGGTTACCAACTTTTAAAAATAATCTATTTGAAACAAGTACATGAATGCTCTTTAAAATTCAATTTATTATAACTATAAATTTCTAATGTATTGTTTATCTTTTTTTTTAATTAACCGCACAGAATATTTAAGCAATACCCGGGGGCACCAATTCACTTGACAGAGTCCTGAAATAGATAAAGGCAGGTCTACGTCTCATATGTTTTTTCTCTCTCTAGAGCCCATTTCAGTTCTCCCCGAAGCGTTACCGGTCCATTTCTATATGTCGGTGTTCTAGATATTTCCATTGCTCTCAAAATTTCGTTTTTGATGCGTTGCATGGCCTATGGTTAGGATCACTAATCCCTCTTACAATCTAAATGTTGAGACTTTCAATAACCGAGTTCATTTATTTATGTATGGAATTCCTGAAGCAAAGGACAAACCCTTCCCCACTTTTGACGTTAATTTGCTTCACGGCAAGGATCATTCACTTCCGCAAAAAGGCATGCAAATGTGGCGATTGATGAGAGTACTTCCTTTTTTAGTTTCGGATAAAGTTTCGGAGGACGATGAGTACCTAGAATTAATTCTGTTATTGAATAGAATCACGGAAATAATTATGGCTCCGAAAATCGCGATAAGCATTTTACCGTATCTTGATGAACTCATAAAGGCACACCAGCGTCTTTTTCGAAATTTATTCCCTTCCGTTATACCCATCAATAAGATGCATCATTTAACTAATTACCCTCAATGTCTCTACCAATCTGGACCGCTCCGTCTCCTACATTGTCTTCTCTACGAAGCAAAACACAGTTTATTCAAGAAGTATGGTAGCGTGTGCTGTAACTTTAAAAACATTCCGAAAACAATGATACAATTGTGTCAAATTTCTCAGTGCGCTGCATGGGGAATGGGAGAATATATTAGACAGAAAATTGCGACAAATAAGGGAAACAACATTTTCGTACGACAAGCTTCCTGCCGCGAAGCTTTGATTAGTAAGCTCGACCTTGACGAAAATGATGTATTCAAAACGCTTCCGTTGAAGTGTATGGAACTAAATACCGCACAAAACTTTTTGTTGCGATTGATACCGGGATTGAAATGCCAGAAGGTTACCCCGTATTTGGCAGAATTGAGAAAATAATTATAATAGAAAACGAACGGGTTTACTTAAGGTGTAAGGAATGGTCGGTTTTGTGGTTAGATAGTTCCCTGAATGCGTATTGTGTCGACGAAGGAACCGAATACAGACTGGTACGCTCGGAAAACTTTTGCGATTTCAAACCATTTGCCTTGTGGAGAGACTACAAATCTGATCAATCATATGTAGTTCTCCGGCATATGCTTATATAAATCTGCCATAGGGAATATTGCGCAAGTTTGAAATATCCCAGCAATAAGCGTCGAATAGAGAAAAATGAATATTTTCAGATTTCAGCGTAAAAGTGAAGATTATTCTATTATTTTAAATGCGCGATTTATCCATCTATCTAAAATGTTATTATAAGAATGTATTTCTATTTCCATAGCAGCCAAAAGTGTTCGTATTTTGAGATTATTTAATTCCTTCTGATAAGTTCACAAAATATGTATAAGAAATTGCTTTAATTTCTTCATGTAAATATAAGTTTTGAAAATGTAATCTTAATCAATTTAAGTCCGCCTCTGCAGAGTCTAAATTATTTTAATTCACATATTGAAATAGACTTCCTAAATTCATTTTTTAACAGGTTTAAATAAATTATTAAAATATAACTAAATATAAATTTGAATCTTTTTCGAATTAATAAGTTATAAGAAGATTTAAGAATGTAAAATAGATAAAAGAAATGTTTTCCTTCAATTTTACTAAGTCGATTGAGAGGAATAGGATTTGCACTTTTTCTGTTCCCGCTGGGGGATTTTTAGACGGAGAAAAATCTCGTATTCATAGGAATACAAATTCTTAATTTTTCCGAATTTAACGCTTACTATTGGGATTCCAGTGTTTTTTTTAAATATTTTTCTCATCAAATGTCACTGGTTTCCGGATTGGCGCATTTACATTTCGAGAGTACGTGCAGAAATGCATCACCGCATTGCACAGTTTCCTTTGTACATTTAATCATCGTGAAACGCTTTCATTCCGAACCTCAATATCACAGTACGAGTTGTGTTATCCTTACAAGTGCGTACACAGCAGAGATTGAAAAGAACGGAAGTTGCCAAAAATGTTTAGAATGTGATTCATATATTTTAAAAGCTCTTTTAAAAGCTTTGGAATGTAAATGGCTTTGGATTGTGGAATAATCTGAATAACTGTTGTCTGTCATTGGTACTTTTTCTTGCACCTTTTCCTTTGCTGTTTTCACAGTTTTAAGTTACTACTCCTGTATATTTTTACAGCTGCCCAAGTAACAGGCCCGTCACTTGTCCTCTTAACGGATGAGAATTTAAAAGAGCTGGACATTTTACTCGGGCCACGGAGGATGATCCAAACCTTACTGTCTTCGAAAGATGATAATTATTCTTTAGTTTCTGAATCACTGGATGAAACGGCAAACATTACAACATTTGTTCTGTAAATGTGTACTATATAATTGTTTACCTTATATGTATAATCACTGCTACATTTACTAGTTCCAGGTGGAAAATGCACAATTAATAATACGTACTGCTACAACAAATAGTAACGATGCGGATGACACAGTTAATAGGCAAACAGCTAATGGAGTCAGCGCGGGAAATGACATTGATGCACATTTAATAAAAGAGTGGGTACTAAAATTTGATGAGAAACAACCTACCAACCGATCACACACCATGAAAAAACTTGTGGATGCTTCTTGTGATAAAGCAAGGATAAAATTAGTTCAAATCGTGTGCGCAGACTTAGTTGCCTTTTTTGGAAAGTAAGTTCCTTGCAATAAAATGTCCTTTTAAATGTAAATATTTATTACTTTTTTGAACCATTCGTTATGTTTTCAATTATCCTTCATCCCAGAATAAAGAGGATGCCGCGAAAGCCATTATAGGGGCTTTTCCAAAACTATAAAGTGATTGCTATTCAGATGGCTATGTCAGTATAAATTTTCCTTTTTTGCAATTACTGTTACTATTCTGAAATACGACATTTATTTTAATAGAAATTTTTTTTTAGAAACACTTTTATGATAAAAAAAAGAACATGGGATTTCTGGCATTCCGTTTTAGAACAATGAGAAAAAGTTTACATCCTAATCTCAGGATAAGAAGAGTTTCACCAACTTCAAACAAACCACCGAAAAGATTGAAGCCTCTCCCTCATTCTGAAGGGACAATTCTTTCGCTTGAAGAGTGAAACGAGAAGGTCAGAATTTTTTGTTTCATTATTATTATTATTATTATTATTATTATTATCGATTTCTATTTGAAATATTAAATTAATATAATTAAATTTGGTGTTTCAGACTTTCACTGTTAGGTACATGCGAGCAACGGATGATAATAAAAGAGAAATTCTCAAAATAATGGACGAGAAAAGGCCTAATCGGATGGAGGAAATACTGTATCCGAAGGATACTTCGAACATAATGTCAATCATGATTGACATCAATATTGGATAAATATCCTAAATTTAAGGATTACGATGGTGAATTGGTGGGTACTAAATTTACTACTTATACTGATGTTATTTAATTTATTACTGATTAAATATTATTATACGTCCCAAAGATATTAAACTTCATTGCCAACGACGACAAGAAGAAATATCTTTTGGAACTAGTGGAAGATCTAAGTGGTAAATGAATTTTTTTTTTTGAATGCGAAACTTCCACCTCTTAGCTGAAATACAAGTAATGTTTTGAATTCTTTTTTTAATTTCAGATGAATTTAAAGCACTTGTACTGCTACCAGAGATTCTGCCGTCTCCGAATTACACGAATAAAAATTCGCTTAAAACCTCCAGCGAGCAGCGCAAAGTAATTGCGCATCCGTCATTGATTCGAATACTTCTTGTAAGTATGCTTTACACAAATGTCAAATTTAGACTTCACTTCTTATACGTGAATATTAGGGTGGTCCAAAAACGCACTGCAAATTTTTTTTACTGCAGGCGGGAAATCACCTCCGCAACAGTTTTCATTTGCGGAGAAAGAAAATCTGTTTTTTTTTTTCTTTCTTTTTTTTTTGAAATTCAAATATTTACTTGTGCCCCACCGGGACTTCAAAGTCCCATTTAATTAACATGACGAAATTTGGGATTTTCGAAAAATTTTACTCACATTTCAAGTTTTGATCAAAAGGTGTCTATGCTTTTTTAGAGATTGAAGAGTAATGTCTTCAAAAAAAAACCATACAAACAACTTTTATTTTTAGCCCCCCCCCCCCGCCGCACCCCAAATATAGTTCAAAAGTTAAAAACAAGATTTTTACGTATTATTGTTAATCTTGAGCAATTTGTGCCGTTTTTTATTACAAATACTGACAGATAATTTGAATACCTTGCATGATTCTTTAAACAATTTATAATTGTTTTAATAAATGTAACATATTTTAACAATTATTTTCCCAAAAAATATATTAATTGATTAAATTATCGTATTTTCTGAATCCAATGTAATTGTTAGTCATTGTTTGGATTAGTATTCTATTAAAAAACACTATGTGACTATTTAAGCAATTAATTATTGTTTACTTTCAAAATATCTGGAAAACTTCTGAAAATCTTTTTTTTTTTCAAATTGGTATCTTATGCTGTTTTTTGTTGATTAATTGCATAACTTTGATATATTTATTCTAATATTTAACAAATTTCAATTTATTTAAACCATTTTTATTTTCTCAGGCAATCTTCTTTCAAAAATTAAAAAAATGAATATAAAATAAAATACATAAAATAATTTACATTATATTATGATTCTATGTTTCAGAATCAAGATGATCTCTTATCAGCATCGAAGACGAAAGGCCCTCAGCAGCCATACCTTATTTACGTTCCGGAAGCTGGAGGAAACAAAAATAATGGAAAATTTTATATTAGAGCTGACGCTAACTTAATGGAGGTCTCAAGAGAACCACTAAAGCCGTTTGATATTCTTCTGAAACTCCATATCTGTTTCGGTGTCGAGTACGCACCGGAACTATTGAATTTCTACGATTTTATTACTGGTTGCATTATGGGCCTTGAGGCCCATAATGCACACCATTTAAAGCGACCAGTGGCACCATTTGGAGTGACCACTCACATCAATTTTAGCGACCAGTGACACCATTTGGAGTGATAACTCACACCAATTGCAGAGAGCAGTCACACTAGTTGTAGGGGCCAGCCACACTATTTGGAGCGACCAGTCACACCAGGCCATACAGTCATTCTCAACTCCAAGCTAGTGTCACGCTCCACTCCAAAATGATAAGCTCACTTCTGGCTTGACGGTGGAGTGATATTTCACACCATTGCAGTGGGATCTGACTCCATGGAATTTAGATAGTATATTTGAATGGTCTGTAGTTTGAAACTTTTTTGGTAAAAGTTTGATTTTTAATATTTAAAAATGAAAAATCTGCAATTTTGAAGATTTGCAAATTAAAATTCTTCAATTTATAGTATTACAATTAAAAATGATTTAATTGTTAAAACGGATAAATAAAAATGGTTCAATTCATTTAAAATTCAAATGGATGAAAATTGTATTACTTCTAATTAAAAGAATTTAAAATTCAATAATTTTAAATGAAAAAATTTTGAATTCAATATGTTTTAATTCGAAACGATTGAAAGTTGACTAATAAAATTGAAAATTAAATCAAATATTTCAGAGTAAAAGCTTCTGAACTTTTAGAAAGCTAAATATTTATTAAATTCAAAAATTACGATCTAACATAAAAATTGAGCAGACACATTTTTGTAAAATAAAAAAATAAATTTACCTTCATTCTTATTATTAAAAATGGAAAAAATTTCAGTTCTAAAATTTCAAAACTTAATTATTCTAAGATGAAGTTTGAAATTAAAAGCAGTTTTACATGGGAAATATGTAATAAATTTAAAAATCTATACTTAAGAAACTTGAAACTTAAACAAATCCGAGATTCATCTAAATCTTTAAAAAAATTAGTCGCCAAGTGTTTTATCAATAACACTTTTTTGTACCTGAACCGTTTAAATTTTGATTACTTTCAATACTTATAATCGTTCAGAAATTAACAATTTTTAAATTGTTATAAATAGGGACTTATAATAGAGAAAAGTGGAGCATTTAGCACTTACCGTGTCAATTCAAAATTTTTAAATTGATACCATTAAACATTAAAGAAATTATTCAATTTTCCAATTAAAATTTTTTTTAACTGAGCTTGGAATCTCGAACTTTTTGGAACATTTTTCAAATAAAAAATTTCCCATTCAAAATTAGTTTGTATTTTGAACGTATCTTTAAAATAATTTGATTTTGAAGTTTAAAAATGGAAATATTCTTTATTTTGATCTGTGAAAATACAGGTGAATTTATTTTTTCATTTTTAAAAATTTGGTCTAATCAATTTTCACGTTAAATCGTACTTTTTTAATTAAATAAAAGTTTAGATTTGGCTAATTTTAGAAAGCTTTAATTGGAAATATTCAATTTAGTTTCTAATTTCAATGCCTCTGTACTGGAATTGTTTAAACTCTAAAATCGCCTATATGTAAAAATGTTTGTATGAAAGCTTTGAAGTTTGAAAGCTTCTATTAAACAGTTGAACTAACGTCACAGTAGCTTCAAATCGCTCATCATTTACAAGTATTCAAACTTTTTCATAAAACCAACACAAAATTCTTTCCAGCAACTTAGGTAAATTATTTTTGAATCTTTAATTAAAGTTTGCACAAGATAAATTAGAACGATAAAAACAAAGAAAAAGATTTTGGCGCCAGTCGTTTTTCTTTGTTTTTTATGAATTTTCATTCAAAGTTTTCAAAATTTTTCCTCCTTTTCAAAACTTTTATGGCAGCTTTAATTTGCAGGTAAATTTAATTCACTTTCTAAATTAAAAATGAAATTGGAAATTAAATGTATTGGAAATTCAAGTAAAAAGGTTCAGACCCCCCGGCGTGAATGACGGCAAGACGTAATTTACCGTGACCGTAACCCTTCGCTCGATTCATGGAAAACGAAGAAAAAATGTAAGAAAAAAATGGTGGCAGCCATAAACTTGTCCTTGCAGCCAGCACCTGCCTAAGCCCTTTAATCATTAAAAACTATTCAAATTTTTTCTGATTTTCTTTGAAATTCAGCTAAATGAAAAAGATTGCCTTAAATTCTTCAGATTCTTTATTGACAATATTAAACATAGTTTAAAATGTACTGGAATATTTCAAAATAAAAAAATATATCAATTATTCGTGGAAATCTAAAAGAATTTTTTTCAATTTCGTAAAACCTTAAAAAATTCTTTTAAAAATCTTTAAAAATTTTTATTATTTTCTAATCGTTTCAAAATACCTGAATATCTCTTAAACTTACGCAAATTTGAAGGACATTTTTTAAACCAAAATAAATTTAAAAGAAAATGTGCAACAAAATTGCGCAAGAAGGCTTAATAAGAATTAATTTTCTCGTGCATTTTCGGCTCTACAGGATGCTGGCCTACGCAACATGTAGCAGAGCCGACTCACCGACACACTACGTTTGAATGGGTTGCTCCCAGATGGGAAAGTGATGGGGGCCGAAAAATCCGACATTCCGGAGACACTGATTCCGAGTCCTATTTTCGTCTGGTTCGTCTGGTGAACTTGCCAAGCACGCCGTATCTGAAGGTACCAAGGCTGTCACCAAGTACACCAGTTCTAATTAATTGAGGAGTTCTGGACAAGAAGGCGACAGGCGCTCGAGAACAAAATAATTGTCCAGGCTGTGACGTCAGGTATCAAAAGTGAAATTCGAAATTTGAAAAAACCAACAATATAGTTAGATAGCTCTTGAAAACTGAACCTGAGTCTCCATTTACAGTTTTTCTCTTCGGCTGCAAATTTTCTAGTAAATAAATAAAAACTGACTTTTTTTAATTGAAAAAACCATGTTTTTTACATTCAACCCGCCGTAAGTAATTTGTTTATCAACTAATTAACAAATTTCTTTTTGAGTTTTATTCTTGACACTCTAGCAGAGACTACAGTGTCAAAAAAGGGTTAAAAGTTAATTTCTAATGTTTTTTTTTTTTAATCCGAATGAAAAACCACGTTTTTAGACTTTGACATTAAGAAAGTGAGCGAGGAAGTTTGAGCTACGAGAAACTTCAAGCGAACGCCAATGTATTGGCCAACTTTTTGGAAAATCTCAAGTCGATATGATTTTTAGTTCCATAATTACAGCGAGTTTATTACGAGCTCGCGACGCGACACCACAGGTTTTTTCAGGGGCGCCGCCTGAAGCCTGAAACATCCTCCTTGCCCATCCCTTGTTTTGTCCACTCGCTCGCACTAGTCAGCGTCAAAACGTGGGTTTTCATTCGGATTAAAAAAAAAACATTAGAAATTAACTTTTGACCCTTTTTTGACACTGTAGCCTCCGCTAGAGTGTCACGAATAAAACTCAAAAAGAAATTTGTTAATTAGTTGATAAACGAATTATTTACGGCGAGTGGAATGTGAAAAAACATGGTTTTTTCAATTTAAAAAAGTCAGTTTTTATTTAATTACTGGAAAATTAGCAGCCCGAGAGAAAAACTGTAAATGGAGACTTAGATTTATTTTTCAAGACCTATCTAACTATATTTTTGGTTTTTTCAAATTTCGAATTTCACTTTTGATACCTGACGTCACAGCCTGGACAATACTTTTTACTCGTTCTCGAGCGCCTGTCGCCTTCTTGTCCAGAACTCCTCAATTTTTGTTCACATTTTGCTGAATTCTACAATCGGCCCTTTTCAGGGCCAACACGTTTTTTAACGAAGGAACCATTTCTTGTTCAAATTTCATGCTGTTATACTTTAGTTAATTTCTGACGCCACTCCAAGCAGGTGCTGACTCACACAAGTGTAAGACTGCCAGGAAGTTTTTCTGTCTTTTTTTTTCGTTTTCCAGCAATCGATCGACGGGTTATGGTCACGGTAAATTAAAATTCGCAAAGAAAAACGACAGCCGCCAAAATCCCTTTTTTTATTTTGAAGATTGTAAACTCAACCTGGAGTTGTAGAATATGACAATGGACCGTTGAAAATGTCCTTATTCTTATTATGTCATTTAAAAAATAATGAAATATGCCGCTCACTGAATTATATGAAAATTAATAAATAAAACGTTTATATGAAGCGCTAGGAACCAGTCGAACGACAAGATTTATTAGGGCCAATTTGACCTAGGGCCTACAGCAGGGAGCTCACCAAAAGGCAGTCTTTGGCTATAAAGACTGCCAGTGACAGTCAAGGGACTAGGTGAAACAGACCCTAATCAATCTTGTCGTTCGACTGGTTCCTAGCCCTTCGTGGTCATTATACCTCCCGCAGGCTTAGAAGAAATTATCCTTCCCAAGAAATGAAATATAATATGATAATAAATATCAACGTTTTATTTAATAATGTTCATATATTTCACACAATTGAAACAATATATAATAATGCAATATTTAGATCATATTGTTCACGTTTCTTTATTCAATATTTCTTGAAATAGGCTATACTACGATTGTGTTCTCTGTTAATATTTAGTGAGTAATGAATAGTTACAAAATTAATAAGAAAAAGTTAATATACTGCTTGAAAGCTTCAAGAATTGAGAAATCTTACCAAAAATAAAGTTAAACTCTTCAATGGCCCTCCCTTTTATAGCCCTTCCTAGAATTGACGCTTTTTTTTTTTTTTTTTTTT
>NC_046657.1:107495429-107497644 GCF_010883055.1 Belonocnema kinseyi | reverse complement strand
CCAACCTTGAAAGGTTATAAACCAAGTTAAAAGAAGAAGAGGGGACAGCGAAGTTTGGTGGTCCAGACAGTGGTACTGCAAGGACACTCGCGCATGAAGCGAGACACGGAGAATAGAATTGACGCCGCGCCGCAGGTAGATATAACAGGATCTGCGCGGGGTACGCGGTTGTCACTCAGGCGAACACTGAAGCGTGAACAAACAAAAGCGGAGCGGGCTATGTGTTAGTTCTCACCCACCGTTATCCCGAAAATCGGCGCTATAGAAGAGTTTCACTGTAATATATCTTCGATATAAACGCAGAAAAAAATCGGTTTCTAAAATAAAATAGTGTGAGAATGAATAATAACACTGCCGTCCGTCGTCTTGCTCGTCGTGGTGGAGTCAAGCGTATATCTGGCTTGACCTATGAGGAAACCAGAGGTGTCTTGAAGGTGTTTCTTGAAAATGTCATCCGTGATGCATTCACTTATACTGAGCACACCACCGTCACTATATACCCGTCACTGCAATGGACGTTGTCTATTCCTTAAACCATCAGGGACGTCATTTATATGGTTTCAGAGGTTACATTCAGAATTTATTCTGGTATTGAGTGCACAAAGCGGCCCTGTTCAGGGCCAACACATATTTTTAACGTAAGTGAAATCTATTCTGCTTCAACTTGATGCATTCTGTTAAATTTTTTAAACAGTAATGAGATGTGTTTCTTAGTCGAGATTGCTTACTGACAATTTGCCATTCAAATACCTGAAAATATAATTTTTAGAGTCAGAACTGATGAAAATCATGTTTTCAACAAACTGACTTTTTTTATAAAAATACGGTGAGCGTAGACCAATTATTTTTAATGTGAACAAGAACTTTGTGAAACAACCGATTTATTGATTTAAATTACGAAAATTGTTCATTTTTATACTTAAAAAATGCCTATGGTACTTAAAAATGTATTTTTATTAATCATTTACCTGAAAACTACGTTTTCAATTTTGCTCAATTTTGATGCGATTTTTAAAAGTTTTGCTTATGTATTTCATTGGATTGTGAATTTCTAAAAATAAGAGTTGCTATAAAATAATAGTTAAGAATACATTTTTTATCGTACCACCTTCATAATTATGGTTTTAGGTTTGACTAACGATACCTAAAATAGCAATTTTTAACATAGGCCGTTACATTTTTACTTAGGATATTTTATTCTTGACTTCTTACCCCATGTCCATTTGGACTTCTTCTCTGGACCCTCACGGATTTTTCGATTAGGACCCTAGAATCCTATTTGCACTTATGATTGACTGGTGCAATAAAAAACAGTATGTGACGCTCCCTTATAGGGTCTCTGTATCACAAATAACTGTTAAAATACTGCATTTATTAGAGTGGCCCAGAAAAGTCACTTTAAATGTTCATGGGCGACTGTGAATTCGTATAGCATAGACAAAATCCGAACATGCCCTTTTTTCTTTTGTTGTAGTCATTTTTCAGATGACTAAAAGCAATTGTTCTTCTAATGGCGTTTAACACGTAAAAATACAACTCCTTTTTCAACTTCAAGTTGTGAACAAAAATTTATTAAATCTTGGAGTTATTTTTTCTCCGAGATTTCAATATGGATTTTTCAACTTTTCACATTTCAGGAATATTACGTAACAATTGTACAACCAGGAGAATTCTACCAAAATTGCAATATTTTTAGATTAATTGCACTCTTTGGCTAAGTTTGTGTAAAGTGAAATTTGTACAGGGTGTACATTAAATCTTAGAATAAATCTGAAGAAAAAAAATAAAATGATCAAAAAATTTACCATAAAAAAATTTTTAGAAAAATGGAGAAAAACTGATTATTTTATTTTGAGTTTGCTCGCAGGTTAACATCAGGTTAAGCGTATACCATTACACCAGTGGTCGGCAAACTTTTTGCTTCAATTTCAGGTATGGTCAGGCTCCACCCGACTTAATTTTTTCTACTACTTTTCGGTCTATTCATGTACCTTAGTGTGAGTGAGCTTACTCCAGCAAGGGTCTTTTGTCCACAGGCATGCCAAAGTAAAGAAATTTTAAGACTTTTAATTTTTTAATTAGCGATTTGAAAACAGCATTATCAGCATCTACAAATTTTTCCGATTCCAATGATATATTACTTGCCTAGAAAAGTTAAAAATTTGAAGGAGTTTATAATCAAGAAACATCAGATTGACAGTCAATTTAATACTAA
>NC_046657.1:107493448-107495329 GCF_010883055.1 Belonocnema kinseyi | reverse complement strand
ATTTTCGGGTAAAGTCGCTTAAGATAGGAACCAAAAATGTATACCACACCTATGTAACAAAATCTAAGAACAATAAAGAACATTTTTAACTAACTAACTAACGGTCTTTATAATTCTCCCGCATTCGTGGACACACGTTTTAAAATCAAAGGTTAACGGACTGACAACTGTAATTTTGTGATTTTGAACTCTCTTTTGTTAAAGCGCTTTCGGCTTTAACGAACACACTCTCATCACGTATCTCGTGCTTCGCACTCGATTTTGTCCAACATGTAAACTTTTCTACATTATACACAACATTTTTATATCAATTATTATACATTTTTTATGTAACTCTGCCTGGGATTACTTATTTAAAAATTGCAAAAACAAAGCAAATTATATTTATTATTATTATTTTTGTATTTGTTTCTTATTTTGCTTTAAATTTTATTCTAAGCTGCTCTGAAACATGTATCATTTAAATGAATGAATTCTTACTTCCTTGCTTTCATAATTTTTTATTTTTAATGTTGTTTTTTATGATTAAATAAAAACTACTGCGCATCTGCATAGGGTCTCAATACAGGAACCTATATAGGGTCCTATATAGGAGCCTATGTCCTCTCTTGTCTTTTCAGTGGTTTTGTCAAAAAGTTCATTTTTGCATTTTTTATCTTATGTTTTACGATTAAAAGAAAATCTACTAGTCCAGTCGAAAAATGATTAATAATAAATTTATAGATCTTTTTAGGCGGACAACTTTTGTCTGGTAATTTGAGTTCATACCTTGTGTCGTTTTTTCAAAGAAATTTAATATTTTTATTTTGAATGATATTTTTTACGACTAAAGCAAAAGCTATGTGTCCTATCCAAAATTGTAGCTCTTTTTTGGATGAACAATTTTTGTCTCATTTTTTTTCTTAGCTTATATCGAAAAGTGATTCATTATAAATTTGTACTTCTTTCCAGGACGCGCAATTTGAGCTTTTTCATTTTTTTTCGTGTATTGTATAGTTTGACCAAAAACTGGAATTTTTGAATTTTTCATTATTTTTGGTACGATCTAGTTTGGAATGTTCAACTTTTCGACCAAATTAAAAAATTTGTTATCGTAGTCCTGTAGGGCTTTCAAAAAGCAACGTTTTTCTTTTCCTGGCTTCTTTTCATATGAGTTGTTTGGCTTAAAATGTTTATTTTAGTTTGTTTTTTAGGATTTTGAAAATGCTCTAACTCTGACAATTTTCCTTTTATAGAAAAAAGTCAGAAGGATAAATTGTTTAAGTTTTGAAGTGCTATGAAGAACCGTGCATAGAATTTTTACATTTTGAAAAAATGTGATTCCAACATTTTTTGTACGATCAAATTTGGAATTTTCAACTTTTTGTCCAAATTGAAAAAGTTGTTATCATAATCTTGTCGGACTTTCAAAAAGCCATGTTTTCCTTTCTAGACTTTTTCTCGTATCATGCGTTGTTTAGCCTAAATTGTTCGTTTTATTTATTTTTTTTTATTTTGAAAATGCTATCACTCTAGTAATGTTTGATTTTTCGAAAAAAGTCATTAGGATAAATTGTTAAATTTTTTGAATACTATGAATAACCATACAGAGAATTTTAGAATTTTTAAAAAAGTGGTCTCAGAAATATTCAAAATGTGACCACTTTTTGAATTTTCATCCAAATGACTGGCTAACGAACTTGATCTTTAGTTTAGGACACTAAACGAGTGTACCAAAGGGCAATCTAATAGATTACTTTTTTCAAAAGTTATCGTGTTCACAGAGAGACAGACAGACATACAGACAAACATACATTCAGACATACATGCAGACATACAGTGAGACACATACGTAAAAATCTGTTTTTCGGATTCAGGGGGTCTCAAAGAATGGACATTTGA
>NC_046657.1:107486510-107493438 GCF_010883055.1 Belonocnema kinseyi | reverse complement strand
ACAAATCTAATACCTTCTCTGATGAGAATGTAATAATGCAAAACAGTTTGCACTTTCGACAAAATCGAATTCGAAGTACGAGATACATAATGAGAATGTGTTCGTATAAGCTGAAGGAGGTTCGACAAAAGAAGATTCTCAATCACCAAATAGAATTTATCGATGTTTTGACCTTTAATTTTTTTTTAATTGCGCACAAATGTAGGGTAAACACAAAGACTGAGCGTGTATCGCGAGGTGAATGCATCATCGAGCGTGAAACGCGAGAATCAATAATCGCACGCCACAGGCGCGTTCAAACTTGCTACCCATCCACAGAGAGCGCTGACTACTGAGTTCGAATTGTCGAATTCTTATCTACTGTTTCTTTTAATACTTGATTATATTTTCTAACGGCTTGCTTCTTGATATGATGTACTGATTGTGATGATGTACTGATTCATATTGAACTGCTAAAATATTTACTTTATCATCATCTGTAATTATTAAACCGTTTTTGCTATGGAGTGTAGGAAGAGTATTTTTGTTTTTCTTAGTGATGCATTTTGCCATTTTCCAGAGACTATTGTTTTTCACTTCTAGGTTAGTAAGTTTTTCATTTCAGTTAGAATTTTTAAATTTAAAGGTTTCTCTCACAATTTTGTTTGCTAATTTATTTTTAAATTTACGTACAGCATCGTTATTTGTTCTTTGATAGATTCTTCGCAATGCATTTCTATCTTTAATCATTTTCTTAATATACCAGGGCAGAGGTTAACATTTGTATTCAACTGTTTTTGGGACTATTAAACACGTGGCTTTATTTATGACACCGACAAGCAGGTCAATACAAGAGTCTATGTCCTCTGTTGTATTAAGCTTTGGATTCAATACTAATTCATTATTAATTATACTTCTCATTTTTGGCCAATTAGCTTTTTTATAGTTTAAGGTTTAAGATATCGCGTTTATGTGCTTGCAGAGTAGTATGGCTATTTACAGTAATTTTAACTGGGCTATTGCCGCTGGAGAGTTCATCCAAGACCTCAAGTTCTAAATCAAAATTAATATTTTGGCTATGCCTATGTCGACAATGCTAGGAGCTGCGTTATTGTAAAGATGAAGAGTAAAATTGTCTCGGGCTAAAATTCGGTACATTCTTTTTGTGGCAAAATCCTCAAGGATTCTCCCATTTGCATGGCCTCTGTAACATTTCCATGCAATATTTTTAGCGTTTAAGGCACTGTACAAAAGAACCTTTTTACTGGTTTTAAAAATTAAATTAAGGTCACTGACATCTACTATTGGCGAGAAAACTATAGGCATCTGCCTTTGAAGCTTAACAACTCAGTCGAAAAAAATGCTTGCGCAACAAAACAACAGTCATTTAAAAGCTAAAAGTTTTCTACGTTAATGAGCTCGAAGACGTTTATGTAAACAATTTTTTGTGCTTAGCAGACTGAAAAATGTAAAAAAAGTAAGGTTTTTTGGGTACATTTAAGAACAGTCAAGTTTAGAGCATTATTTCTTATATAAGGGGCGATGGAAAAAATTTGAAAAAATTCATGAGTATGTGAACCAGTTTCAGTTGAGAAATTTAAAAATAATAAAAATTGTTGCTTAAAAGTACAAAAATGTGCAACTATATTATCTTCGGTTCTAATACAGATATTAAAGCGATTCAAACTGCAAACTGTAATTGATAGGCTCTGTATTTATTTTCAATCGCCCGTAAGGATGTGTTAGTCTTATTCTTTTGTGAAAATCGCGATATTTTTAGACATTTTTTTGTTGGAAAACAAGTGACAGAAAGCAGGGGGGGCTCGTTTTTTTTTACTGCCGACCACTGGTGCCTTTTTTTGACCCGTGGCCAGGTGCCAATTAAGTATTCAGAACTAGGGGCCGAAGAATGGCACCAGCGGTCGGCAGTAAAACAAAAAAGGGCCCTCCCCCTGCTTTCTGTCACTTGTTTTCCAACAAAAAAAATGTCTAAAGATATCGCGATTTTCACAAAAAAGAAGACTAACACATCATTCCGGGTGATTGAAAATAAATACAGAGCCTATCAATTACAGTTTGCAGTGTGAATCGCTTTTATATCTGTATTAGAACTGAAGATAATATAGTTGCACATTTTTGTACTTTTAAGCAACAATTTTTATTATTTTTTAAATTTCCGAATTGCAACTGGTTCACAACAGTTTTCCTCATACTCATGAATTTTTTCAAAGTTTATCCATCGCCCCTTGTATAAGAAATAATGCTCTAAACTTGACTGTTCCTAAATGTACCCAAAAATCCTTACTTTTTTTTACATTTTTTAGGCTGCTAAGCACAAAAAATTGTTTACATAAACGTCTTCAAGCTCATTATCGTAGAACACTTTCAGATTTTAAATGACTGTTTTTTTGTTGCGCTAGCTTTTTTTTTGACTGAGTTGTTAAGCTTCAAAGGCAGATGCTTATAGTTTTCTCGCCGATAGTAGTTTTAACTGTGGTGGATTATATGCCGTCACTATAAGAGTGTCATCTGATAGTCTAATGGCTGCGACTTCTATACTTTTGGTACTAATTTCAATTTCCGAGTATCTTTAATGCATGCGAACTAGTATTAAAACCCCTCCTCCAATTTTACCATCGGGCCCATCTTTCCTTATTACGTTATAACCAGGTACATATATTTTTACTTTGTTACTTAACCTAGACTCATTAATTAACATAATATCTATTTGGTGGTCTTTTAAAAAGTCTTTAAGTTCAGAGAGACTATTTCTTACTCCGTTCGCATTCCAGTGCACAATTATAGTAAGATCTGTACCTAATTTAGTCACTGCCATCGCACGCTGATTCAGAAAATACTTGAAGGAGTTCAATTGTATTCGAACATAACGCTGGCCTTAAATTTAACTCTTTAACTACCCTCAGCATCTTATCTATATTGCATTAGCTGTTGAGTTTTTCGAGCTCTGACATGAGATCACAGAAATCTGCAGCATTCCGTTGCCCTTCAAATTTATGCCCAGGTGTAGGTCTGCTCCTGTGCTTGGCTGCGTCAGAGGTTGTAAGCACCTCTAACGTCCTATCTAAGTTGTGCTTGGCGGCTCCAGTGGCAGTAAGCACATCTTTCGTTTTGTTCCATATGTGCTTGGCAGCTCCATGTGTACACTGAAAAAAATGGTAGTTGCGACAAGAAGCTTCTTATTAGTAGAGTTGGTATAAGCTACGACAACTACTTCGATGGTAACAACAACTAAACAGTTTTCTACGGTAACAAGTCGCCGTTAGTCCTCCAATGAAGGTTATATTAGTGAGGATAGTAATTGTAGTCACAACAAATAAATTAATTACATTTACCAGCAATTTATTTTCCAAGAAATAAAAGTAGTAAAGGTTACAAGTTTCGGCCCTTGGCGATATTGGCAGAACTGAATTCTGAGCAGTGCTGACAACATTCGGATCGAAATGTTTTCGATGATCGCCATTTTAAACTGAACCTTTACGTATAATGTGTAAACACGTGGAAAATATTGAAGAGCAATAAGATAAGGCGTATGCTTAGGGCACCTTTTCACGGAGGCCTGTTTTGAAATAATTGTGGAATTAATGTTTTTCATAGGATTTATTTCTAGTTACTTTGTTGATTTATGGCAAATTTGATTGATTGATAACCTATAAATTCGAACTCGATGTGTCAAATTCAACGAATACTTCAAAACATGCCTCCGTGAAAAGATACCCTAATTTGCATAAATACATCATCGCTTGCCAGCGGGATGAATATAATTATATGAAGAGTAAGAAAATATAAGATTGAATACTAATATTATATAAGATTATATAATAGTAAGGATTGCTACTTTAAGTAGTAAGATCAACTAATTTATTTGTAAAATAACTAATTTAATATTAAGACTTAATAACTAAAGTATTAACGCTTACCATTTAAAGTAGTAAACATGTACCTGAAAGTAGTACCTACCATCGAAAGTTTTAGCGAGAACAAATAAAGTAGTTAGGGCCACTACTACCAATTTTGCGAATAAAAGTAGTAGCCTTAACCACTTTAATAGCAGCGGCATACATTACAAACTAAAATAGTTGGTTCTGCTACTTTGTTAGTTGTCCCAATCCACTATTTTGTTTCAGTGTAGTTAGCACCTCTGTAGTTTTGTCCCATATGTGCCTGGCAGCTCAACAAACTTCTAGATATTTTTGGTTAAAGAAACTTTTTTTAAAAACTTGTTTTGTCTTTCGTGTCCTTTTTCCAAAAATTTCTTCTAAAAATTTAATTTTTTTATTTTCAATCTTACTTTTTACGATTAAAAGAAAATCTCGTTCTATTTGAAAATGATTAATAACAAATTCATAGATCTTCTTGGGTGAACAGCTTTTGTCTTTTAATTATAGTGCATACCTTGTCCCGCTTTACAAAAAATATTTACTCAAAAAAATGTATTAAAATAATTTATTTTTTTTTAAAGGTTATATCTTACGATTAATGAAAAAACTAAGCGTCCTCAAAAAAATTATTCATGAAAAACTTCAATGAGTCTATTTTTCTTTTCATAGCTTGCGTTGTTTGTCAAAAAATTAATCTTTTTATTTTGATTCATGTACGAATAAAGAAAAACTGCGCATCCTATAAAACAGTAATAATAAACATTTGTAGCCTTTTCTTTGGATAGACAAGTTTCTTTGTGGCTTATGTCATTAGTCCAAAAATTTAATTTATTTGTAATTTTTAATTTTTAATATTCTTTTTTGCGACCAAAAACAAAAATTACGCGTCCCATCGAAAAGTGATTGTTAAAAAATTTGTAGATCTTTTTAGGGCGCGTGATTTTAGTTTATTCAATTCTATCGTATCTTCCATAGTTTGACCAAAAAACGGCCTTTTTGGATTTTTCATTATTTTTCGTACGATAAAATTCTAAATTTTCGACCAAATCAAAAAATTTCTTATGATAATTTTGTAGGGCTTTCAAAAATTAACGTTTTTTTTCTCTTGACTTTTGTTCATATCATGCGTTGTTTGGCTTAAAATGTTCATTTTAGTTTGTTTTTTTGGACTGTAAAAATGCTCTAATTCTGGTAATTTTCTTTTAATATAAAAAAGTCATGAGAACAAATTGTTTGAGTTTCTGAGTACTATAAATAACAGCACATAGAATTTTAAAATCTTGAAAAAATGTGGTTTTAAATATTTTTGGTATGATGAAATTTTGAATTTACAACTTTTCGCCCAAATAAAAAAAAGTTGTTATGACCACCTTTTAGGGCTTTCAAAAATCAACGTTTTGCTTCTCTTGACTTTTTCCATGACATGCCTTCTTTGGCTTGAAATGTTCATTTTAGTTTTTTTTTTTTGGATTTTGAAAACGCTCTAACTCTGATAATTTTCTTTTTATAGAAAAAAGTCATTAGGATAAATTGTTTGGGATTCTGAGTACTATGAATAATCATTCATAGAATTTAGAAATCTTGAAAAAATGTGGTATTAAAAATTTTGAAAACGTGCTCACTTTTTGAATTTTGATCCAAAATATCTGGTTCACGAACTTGTTCTTTCTTTTTAGGCCTTAAAAAGGTTGTGCCAAAGCAGAATCTAATCTGATCAATTTTTCAAAAGTTATCGTGCCTACAGAATACAGACTACAGACAGACAAACACCTTCATAAAAATCGTTTTTTTTTCTGATCCAGTGGGTCTCAAAACGTGAAGATTTTATGAAAATCGACAAAGTGAAATTTTACACAATACCAATACCTTCTCATTAGATGAGAATGTAAAAATAAATTAATCTTGTACAAGGCGATAGTGAGGCCAATTATATTATATGCGTCGCTCTTTTGGGGAAATACATGTATTAGCAATATTATGAAGCTACAAGTCATACAAAATAAATGCCTAAGGATGATAGTTGACGCCAAAGTAAGAGATAAAAATATAGCATCCACACCAAATATAACATAAAAACAATCAAAGATCAGATATTAGACCTGTCAGTAGTCTTTTATAATAACATTCCCAACATTGAAGAGTTACACGAAGAACGTCACATGTATGCAAATGTGGATCTAATGCCTTTACGACCAAATCATAAATTACCATATCAAATTCTTTTAGAAAAGCCTCAGTAGTAGTAGTAGTAGTAGTAGTAGTAGTAGTAGTAGTAGTAGTAGTAGTAGTAGTAGTAGTAGTAGTAGTAGTAGTAGTAGTAGTAGTAGTATTAATTTTTATTTAGTTTTAAGGTTGTTGAATAGTTTTAAGTCTGCGCACAATTTATGAGTTTTTTATAAAAAAATGTTTGCTCAAAACATATTACAAATACAAGTTCTCTGAACACCCCAGCCATAAATCATAACATGAAAAGTACAATAATTTATAGAGGAAAATTTCGCTTCGCGAAATAGGTATCTTAACTCTAAATGTCTCAAATTCAAAGATGTACAATCTATGTATTGCAATTTATGAATAATAAAGATCCTTGAAAAATGAAAAAAATGATGAGCCAATTGTACTTATTTTTCTTTACTTATAAATGCAGAAATATATTTAAACCTATTTCTTTATTTATAAATAAACAAAAATGCTTAATAATTTATGAAAAGCATATTACTTTCGAAAAATATACTTTTTCCCTTTGGTGAAAAAATAGTGCCATGAATTTTACTTTATTCTTAAAAATTATTTTAGAGGTTCCGTTAGGTCGTTTAAGGTCTAAAAATTAATTCTTTCATCCCTAAAAGGTATTTGTTATTTATTTAGGGGTTATTTTTAATTTTCTGCATCAAAATAATATGCGCAAGATTTCTTCTATATTCTCCACAAAGAATAAATTAAAAATATTTATACCGGGTGACAGTATAAATATTGCAGTGGTAAAAAAAAGCGACTGTTTAAATGTTCATTGGCGACTTGGAATTCGTACAACCTGGGCAACATCAGAA
>NC_046657.1:107483632-107486410 GCF_010883055.1 Belonocnema kinseyi | reverse complement strand
ATATTTAAGACAGACGTGCGCCAAACGCCTCCGCCTGTCTTAATGATTTCTTTTGGAACAAGATTTACTTCGTTTACAAAGAGTCTTCTTCCTTCTTTCTCTGCAGTACGAGACAATCATCCGCCTCATATATAAAGACCGAGCGCGTGGCGCGAGTTAAATACATACTCGAGCGCGAAGCGCGAGATAACAACAACATTGAGCGCGAAGCGCGAGAACCAACATTTGCGCGCCCAAGGCGCGCTCAAACTTTCGAGCGAAGCGAGCCGCGCGCGCGGCGCTGGATGAGAGCGGGCAGATTTTTTATATTGAGATTGCTTCTTTTCCCTATGATACAGCTTAAGAAACCTATCATTCTGGACGCTCTCTTCTTAGTGTTTAGAATATGTTTATGAATACAATTCGCTCCATGACCCGTGATGCATTTATCTGTCTCAACTCTGCTCAGGTCCCATCTGCTGTATGTCACTCCTATATATCCTTTGGCTTGGACAAATAAGTGAATAGCACTACTCGGTAGCATTTATAGATATCGTAAATTCCTATAAAGAGAATAATATAATTTTACAGAACAAAACTCATTCAGAAATATGGAGACTAAATGTTATTCAAATCACGGGAAAATCCGCGAAGCCAGGAATGGCAAAACACATTTGTAAATAGTAGAATCTAGAGTAAACAACATTTATTTTCAGTTTTCGAAAAATCGCAAATGTTATTTTACTTTCTTAATCTGCATAATATATATCATAACGAGGTGCAACTTGTCAAAATAACAAGAAATGTATCCTTTGTTAAAAAATGTGGTGGCCCTAAAAAGGGCCGATTTTCTGATTCAGTGAATGGCAAAGATTAATTTACTTCGAGCTGGTGTACTTGCTGACAGCTTTAGTGCCTTCAGAGACTGCGTGCTTGTCGAGTTCACCAGGAGGAAGAAGCCTGACAGCAGTCTGAATCTCCCGAGATGTGATGGTGGATCTCCTGTCCTCTTCTTATCGGTCTTAGCAATGTTCTTCTGGGCTTTGCCAACCTTTTTTACTGCTTTACCACTAGTTTTAGGGGCCATTTCGATTTTCACAGGCAGCTGTTCACCATCAACAAAAATTCAGAACGAATTGACGGTGCGTTGAAAAATCGACAATTTTAAAGCGACACGGTGCAGGGGGTGCTTCAATTGACGCTGACTGAATTTGCATTTTAAAAGTCTTTATTTATTCATCATAATGTATAAGATACAAAACTCTTTACATAGTTTATTAACTATATGTCAGGTACCTGTTTCTCAGTAAGAAATGTAAGCCTATGCAGTCTTTGTTTATAATACTGTTATGTTAATAATATAATCGTTGTTCCGTTAATAATACTTTGGGTGAAAAATTAAGACAAAAAAAATCCATAAATTCATTTTATCATTAATCCTAGATTCTTAAAACTACGCAATATACAATAAAATACTTACAATAAGTATCGCCTTAATAGAAGATGTTGAGGCAAATTTATTTAAGTAAGATGTGATAGGGCATCTTAATTTTTTTTTTATTTCGAAAACAACAACTTTTAATATCTCAAATTTTTTAAAAGTTTTGAAAAAAATTAAAGATTGTTTATAAGTTGAAGAGAATGAAAAAGATTTTTAATGAAATGTACATTTTTGAAAATGTCGAGAAAAGTGGGAATAATCAAAATGATTTTTCATTCTGACTAATTAATTGTCAACGAAAATTAAAAAAGATTAATAAGATTTTTAAGATGTTCGAAAAAAATGTAGAAGATATAAAGGCAATTTTTGTAATTTTTGAATTATATCTCATTCTTTTAAAATTCGAGTTAGTTCCAAAGATTTTTTTAGGAATTTTTAACAAAAAGTACATTTTCAAAGATGGAGAACAAATAATTTAGAACCCTTACGCGTTTTGAAATATTTCAAGAGAATTAAAAAATTTCTTAAGTCTTGTAGCAAAATTGAAATTGATTCTTTTTCTTTTTGAAAAGTTAATTTCAGGAGAGTATTGAAAAAAGATTTCAAAATATTTTAAAACATTCACAAACTCATAAAAAGAATGTGGAAGGTTTTTAGGTAATGTTTTCAATTTTTTTTAAAGGAAAAATTCGAATTATTTTAAAAGATATTGAGAATTTTTCGACGTTTTAAAAATATTTCAAAGCTATTTATGATTTGAAAAGAAAGAACCAAAACTTCTAATCAAAAACGTACATTTTTTAACATTTCGGAAAAAACTTTTAAATAATTTTCAAAGGTTAAAAGAAAATACAAATATTTTCTTAAAATTTCAGGGAAAATGAAAAATAATTTTTTATTTTACTAATCACTTGTTAAATAAAATAAAAAAATTTAATAATTTTGAAGAGATTAAAAATATTCTCAAACTTGAAAACTTTTCTGAAAATATGTAAAATATTTCATAATTTCGTCTAAATTTCTACAGTTTGAAACGTCAAACTGACCAATTATTCCTTAGATTTTGTAACATTATGTAAAATAAATAAAATTTCTTTACAATTTTCTTAATTCTTTTCTAACATATCTGAAATCTTCAAATATCTTTTTAAGTTTTCTTTGAAATCGTAGAAAAAAATTGTACCTATTTATATTTTAAAATCAAAATCATAATATTGATTATATTCTTCTCTCATGTCTACAAATGTGTTAATACGTTATTATTACACCATTAAGCCATTTCCCTTTCGGGGTAGGCGTGACTCACTCGGTAGGGGAAAGGAGTAGTGTGTGGAAGGGATCGAGATTTTTCAGATTGA
>NC_046657.1:107476143-107483532 GCF_010883055.1 Belonocnema kinseyi | reverse complement strand
GCCAAGGTCTTTGTTTCAGGCGTCATTCACTCTACTGACACTCTTTTTATTAACAATTTTCCGCCATACTTTCCTGTCCTGGCATACTTCTCTAGCTTCTTTTATGCCCATGCATTTTTTCATGCAGGCTCTCGATTTCTGTGACTTCTTATGTCTCTTCTAAGTAGGGTCTCATTCACAAATTCTAACCATTCTTTCCGCGGTTTACCTCTGGGCACGCTGCCATTTACTTTACCTTGATACACTTGTTTCGTTAGTCGTTCATTTGCCATTCTCTCAATATGTTCGAACCATCTTAACCGATTGTTTATTATTAGAAGATGTGTTTTAGTGTTAATAAAGTACATTTTCACTTCCTTTTGAGTTTTTTAGTTTGATTATATTAATGTTATCTTCAAAATTATAGAAAAATATGTGGAAAAATTTATTCACAAAAATTGTTAATGTTCTTATTATAAAACAAAAAAAAGAAATTGACATTTTTCGGGAAAAATCAGTAAAATCTTTCTATCGAAACTTACTCATAATTCACTCTTTTAGAAAAGCCTAACTTAAAAGTAGCAGCACAAAAGTGAGTAAACACCATTTTGATCACAAATGGGTTTATTACATAAAAAATTAATAACAAATGTATTTCCTATTGTGGTAAAAGGATTGTTTTCAAATATAATTGTTTTATCATTCGCAATTTTTAAAAATCATTTTAGTTTAGCGATATTTTTTGAAATTATTATCATTTAATTACATAAGAAATAATATAAATTTTTTTATTTTTTAGGATTTTTACCAAAAAATGCCTTTCAGACTGTTATATCACCAATATCATGATATTCAACTTTTATTTTTTCAGGAAAAAATAATTTGTTTGTTATTATCATTCAGCACACCTTTATTTCGGGCGCAAGTTTTTATGCACACGGTTCATATCTCTAGAGTAATTTTGTCAATTTTTTTAAACTGAAACTTTAAATTTGTATTGAAATCTGCAGTCGAGCCTGCTCCAGTTTTAGGTTAGTGTCACTTTGAGATTGCCAACTTCAACATCCACTTCATCAGACGTCGATAAATTTTTGTAATAAAACTGTTTTGACTTAATTTAAGCAATGATTTATCTTGGAAGTGGATACTTGCTTCATCTTTTAACGAGGATTTCAATTTTACAGGCTCCTTTTTCCCTTTTTCGAAATATTCCTATTTTGTTGGTTGTCCAGTTCTGTACTATCACCATCCGTTTTTGTAATTTAGACAGTTTTTCCGAATTAAAAAAAAAAATTAAGTTGGTTTAAGAGACATGTAGAAATTTTAGAAGTTTTGAAGCTTAAAAATCTAAAAAGAAATATGCTTCATGTTCTTAACATTCAAAATGAAGGACATTTTTTATTCATTGTTTTCTAATCCAGAAACAGTGCAAAAATATAATAATATGATACATTGAAAATAATGCAGTTATAAAAGAAATACCGAAAATATATTTTTTTCAAATGAAAATTCAGACGAGACGATACGAGCGATATATTGGTTCTCCGATACCAAAACGATACGAGACAAAACCGAGACTGGAGTCTCGGATAAAATATCGATTCGAGAAAAAACCGAGATTTTTCGACATGATATCGAGACAGTCTCGTATCGAATGGCATCACTAATGTGATTGCATTCACTCACTCATTTTATTAAAATAACATGTTAATTAATTCAGAACACCCACTATGGGCGTTCTATGGGTATACCCAATGAAAGCCCTCTCAAGAAATCAAACACTGATCGGCTTTGTCAAAATGAGTTTTGATGCTTAAAAAATCGAAATAATTGGGAAAGTTTCTAGATTTGGGTTGGATTGCACCTACGTAATTATTTAATTAGAATAATTTGTGAATTAATTTCACTTTTTGTTAATTGGGCTGCCCAGTTGGGGCCCAATTATTAGTTGGGCTGATTTCCACATGGGCTATTCTTGGCCCCATACTTTTTCTATATTACATCAATGATATCCCTAGAATGCAGACAATTAAATTGGCTTTGTTTGCGGATGACGAGGCGCATCCTGGAGCAAGATATTGGCTGTCATTAAATTACAGAAATATTTCAACCAAATTCTAGAATTCTTTAAAGTTTGGAAATTAAAAGTCAATGCGTAAAAAACCGAGTATATTATATTTACTAAGAAAACTAGAAGGGAAAACATTCCTGACCTTTTTGTTGAAAATGAAATAGTATTTATGAAGAACTTTGTGAAATAGGAACTAAACTAATTATTAATTTTTAACTGTTATGTTGCACGCTGCCCCGATTTGGAGTAGCACATGTCCTAATAAAATATCGAAGCTTTAAAGAATGCAGAATAAATGCCTGCGCATGATTGTAAGGGCTAATCTTAGAGATGAAAATTCCATTATCCACGAAAAACTCAATATCAGCCTCTTGTATGAGGAAATCTTCAGATTAACAAAAAATGTCTACGAAAAACATATTGACCATCTTGATGAAATCCAGGATGCATGTGTCCAAACTAGGTTAGAATTGCCATTTAAAATAAAGCATAAATTGCCATATCAAATATTAATTGACATATAGGTATGTCTCAACATCTCTTAATTCTTCGTTGTAAATATCGCGTAAGTTTTTAAGTTTGTTTCATAAGATAAATATATAAATATATGGGTTTTTTAATTAGCATTTCTCCCAATAAATTTAGCAGAGATTAACAGTATTACATTCCAAATATAATAACGTAACACAATTAATTTAAAGACTGATAGGATAAAGTTTCTATTACCTAATATTAAAAACATAATCAATTTTAAAATCCGTAATAACGAATTATTCAATATTAAAAGTTAAAAAATTCTTAAATGGACTTAAATAATAGATAAAATTATTATATTTAACAGATATACGAAAAATAAATGCATTGCAATTTTTACAATCTGTTAATACCAATGCAAAGATTTTTTTTCCTTCAGTTGCGGTAGCGTTATTAAAAACTTTTCTATTAAAAATTACGTTTTATTTTAAGAATTTTTTCTTCTTCGAATAATTCAATTTTAAAGGTTTATTATAACAAAATTACATTTTGAACGGTGAAAATGACAAAAAATTCTTTTTTTTTTATCTGAGACGAACTTGTAGAATTAATTTTAATTTTTTTGAATGTAATACAAATTTAAAATCCTACAATTTGAAAAGCTTTGACTTTGGCACATTCAATTTCAATTGTAAGTAAAATCAAATTGAAAATTATTTTTGTTTAAAAGTACTAATGCCATTTTAATTCATTTGAATTGTAAGTGATCAAGTTTTAAAGCATTAATTTTTTTGAAATTTTATTCTGAAATGATTTCACTTACAGATTCTCAATTTGAGAAAAATCTCTTGAATTTATTTTCATTAGTATTTCTTTAATTGTTTAGTATTATTAATGTCAAAAACATTTATTTGTGAACAATTACAGGCAATTGCTTAGTTCAAATACTTTGCATTTCAAGGTCTGTGCAGTTATACTAGAAAAAAGGGTTCTCTGAGCCCGGTGCACCATGTAGGTGGGCGCACAAGATCTCCGCCCATTTAGAATTTTAGATTTTAGTGGTCCTCTTCTTCTACTTTGATATACTTACCTACTGTCTATATATGAATTTTCTTAGATTCAGCTGTGCACATGTACTTTTATGTAGAGATTTTTTTTCAATTATCAATTCATTTTGAATAACCAACAATTTTGTATGTAACAACAAAAAAACCTTTTCATAAATAATTACACATCTTGACCATTATTCCAAGCACAGACTCTGTTTTTTTAACAACACCAACTAAAACTGCATTTTAAATTACTCTTTTTTTATACTTTACTAATAGATAAGGATAGTTAATTCTTTAAACAATTTTTGTTTACTGACTCTTTATACCTGGAAGCCTTACGGTGGATAAAAGACATCAAAATCCTTTGGAAATTGGTTTTCAGACCAAATTTTATCCACATAAATTCGATTCTGCGAGGGAAAAATTGCATAAAATTCATGTATTGCCCAGGTGGAAATTTTTTTACAAAAATGCACTAACTATTAAATCCATTTTTACAGGAATTCACAGATGAATACAGTAAATTACAATCAAAATTACAGGGAAGTACAACTTTTTTCTACTATTAGGACGAATTTTGTACTTTTTCGTATTTTACTGTATATTGTATTTGATTGTAGTTTATATTTTCTATAAGAATTCACAAAAAAAAGTACAACTGCAAAAATTTACACGAATTTATAGAGATCTTTGGTCGAAAAAGAAAAACTTTTTGATTGCAAATAAAAATTGAACAATTAAGAATGATTTTATCACGGTTACTAAAATTGATAGATTCAAGAAAACACAAATTTTGTCATTTGAAGTAGTAAAAACTGAACTGCAAATTATAACACTCAAAGTAGAATAATTTTTTATTTTAAAGATTTAAAATTAAAGTTTAAGATTTTTTATTGAAACGCTCGAAGATTTACGCGTATAAAATATAAAGTTCTAACACTTTGTGGTGGAAACTGTCGTATTTTCAGTAAGAACTGCAACTGGTTGAAAGATAATCTTTTTGGTTGTAAGTTGAACTGTATGTTGAAAATCTGACTTTTTTCAAAAATAATTTATGGTTTGAAATGATTTCCTAAAGTTTCGAAACATAATATAAAATATTTTAAAGCAAAATTTTTCATTTCTACAACATATTTAAAACAATTTTAGTAAGTTGAAGGGATACATAGAATTAAGCCAAATTGATATTTTTTAACATTTTAAACCTAAAATTGAGATATTTTTTAGTTATTTTTTTATTTATTAATTATTGAAGAGTTATTGCAGATAACCAACATAAATATTAGTTGTTTTAATACTAAATGGAATTTATATTGACTATGACATAAACAGATGTAATTATAACTTAACTGTAATAATAAGAGATTAAAATATATTTTTTTAAATCATTATTTAATAATTAAATATTATTTAATGCTAATGCCGAAGAAATTAAAAATTATGTATAAGAATTGTTTATCAATTAGAATACCAAAAGAGTTGACCAAAGATATGTTAATAAGAACTAATAACTGTCATGTTAACCATATTATGAACTATTAACCCATATAATGTCTAAATATATTGTCTGAATAATTAACTGAAGAGGGACACGATCATATGCCGAAATGTCCTAAACAATTGTAATCTGAATTAATTAATTTTTACGCGGCACCATAAATTATTATAAATTAGACTTGAAAGAGATCCGAATTTTAAAGAACGACAGCACTGTATGGCTTAGTGTCTTTATTTATTGAATTTAGAAGAAAACTTTAAAAACAGAACACCAAAAAATATGTTTCCAAAAATCAGTGTGATCGACTCAATACAGTTATAGAAGAAAGTAAAAAGAGGGAAGATGGAGAGAAAGTAGAGACAATCGTTGTCACCGCTCGCTTCATATACTATACTGTATATAGACATGCCTTATATAAATAAATATGCACTTTATCATTTGAATTTATAAGTAAAATATTTAATGAACTATTTAATGACAAAATGTATTCTAATGGGAGGGGCACTTTTAAATCTCTTGAGCGGAGTTCGTGCTCACCAAAACTACCTACTTTTGATCCGAGCGAAATTCAACATTTGTATTCGGAGGTTGGTTGACCGTGATATTTTTTGGACAGATAATAGTGGAGGCCGAATATTTAGCCGGAAGATTGATTTTTGGGGTCGTTCACTCCTATCAGCGAGAAAATTCGAGTTTAATTTTTTACCTATTCAAGATTTTTTCCTACTACAATGAAATCTTATTTTATTTTGCAATTTTACAAACTAATATTTATTAATAAATACAAAACGACAATTAGGACTGTAAGTTATTTGAAAATTCAACACATTTTTGAAATTAGAAAATTGGTGAATATCTTCGAGGTGCTCAGTACTGCACACGATCCTGAAAGATTGTGGAGGCGATGGAAGATGCTGCGTGACTATGGTTTACCAAACTCCCGAATAAAGTCTAACGTGAAAAAGTGAAAAGCTCGCTTACAGTGGACAAACTTTCATGACGTATGCAGGGCATTATAACATAACAAAAATTAATTTTTCTCTAGAGCCCATTTAAAACTTTACCAAACCTTTAAGTAAATAATATATTTTTTACCTAGAAAGAATAACAGAAATTTATCATTCTGTAATCGTTTTTTTGCATAATTTAAAGTTTGCTTGACTTTACATTTGCAAACATTACTTAAGAAGCATGAAACTTTATCCAATTTTTCCTGAATGTGTGACAGAATAGTTTTCGATAATTACACCACGTGCATTAATGATTACTTTTGAAAATCTTTACTGCACATTTGGAAAATTTAATCTGCGTTATTAAAGTTTACCGGACTAACATTTATTCTTTAACATTTCACAAGACAGCTTATTCCGAAGGATAACGAATCTGACATTTAGTTTTAGACACGATCCAATTTAAAAAAAAAATTTGACCTTATTTTTACGATTAAAAGAAAGTCTACTCGTAACATCTGAAAATGATTATTAAAAAATTTCGTATATTCATTCTTGAGTGAACAGCTTATGCAGTTGTGGTGTCCTATAACTTCATCTTCCAACAGTTCTCTAAAACAATCTCTCAAAGCGACTAGCAAGAAAATGGAAGATTCCGACTTAATAATGGTTTATTCAATAAAAAACCTATTCTAAAACTTCAGTCCCGGACATCTACCATCGGCGAGAACATTAGAGTCCTCTGGCTTTGACGATTTAAAAGAAAGTGAAGAAAAAATGGTAGGTTAATGAAAGATGTATTATTTTAAAGGTGCAAAGGTCGGGTCGAGAAAAACCAAGGACAATCCCCTGAAAAAACAGCACCACGCTAGGATCTCGCACTTGCTGTCCTACACAAAAAAATTGACAAAATATCGCAATTTTTACGAAGACAACAAGAAGCACATTCTACCTTCAAATTGTAAATTATTACAAATAGTTAACTAACTAGCTTCAATTTACATCACTGCATTATCTTCATTAAAACTGAAGATACTGCGGTTGTATATAAATTCACAATAAATAGCTTATATTTTGTACATTGTTTGACAGCAATCGGTTTGAAGTACCACCATGGATTTTTTCAATGAAAAACTGCTTTAAAGTTCATTGTTTTGAAAAGCTATTAAATTTTCTTCCTTTTTCATCAGATTTTCAGAACTGTTAAGTCAAAACACGTTTCGTTACTTGAAAAACATATAGTAGAATGAGAAACTATTCCTTCGTTAAAATATTTGGTGGCCCTAAAAAGGGCCGATTGTAAAAGCAGTAAGTGGATTTGAAAGTTAAGCCTTCTTTTCAGTCTTCTTGGGTAAAAGAACAGCC
>NC_046657.1:107471845-107476043 GCF_010883055.1 Belonocnema kinseyi | reverse complement strand
ATTTCAATTAATACCACTAAAAACATTCTGTTATCTGTGTTTAAATGTTCATTTCTGTTTTTATTTCTAGTTCTTGCTTGCATAAAATCTTATATTAAAATGGAAGATGCAAGTTACTGAAAGTCAATTGAAATTAAATTTAAATTAAAATTTAATTCAAGAGGAGGTAGATATTTTAATATTCATTCAAATGTACGATTAGTTATTATATTTGATAGCACTTTTAATTGAAACATTCATTTCATTTTTATAATTACTCCTAATAATAATTATATTCAATAATAACAATAATAATTATTCTTTTTCAATGGTATTGCATAAAATTATACTCACTGATTAAATTAAATGAGAACAAAAATGAATTGAAATTGTTCCCGTGCAATAGGACCAAAATCGTTTACAATAAATATGTATAGAGAAATAAATCTGCTTTAGAGTAAAAATTACTTTTCACTGAAATCTATAGTTCATATTTTAATTACAAAAATTTATTTTAATCTTAATACGCTTACCTTCTATTTGAGTTGAATTGTTATAGTTCAAGTAAACTAAAACTTGAGTTGTAGAATTTGACAATTATCCATTTAAATTTTTCTTATTCTTATTATTTCATTCAAGAAATAATGAAATATGCCATATTTTTATATAAAAATATTTTTATTTTCGGTAATTATTATAAAACCTGCAATAAAATATAGTAATTGCTGAATTCTTCCGCCTTTCAAGCTTATATTAATTTTTCTTATTAATTTTGAAACTACCTATTAATCATTAAGTATTAACAGATAACATAGTCATATTATAGCTAAAGCTTATTTCAATAAATATTTATTAAAGAAATTCGAACAATATCATCTAAACATTTTATCATTATACATTATATCAATTGTGTGAAATATATAAATATTATGCAATAAAACGTTTATTTTTATATTATTAAATCAAACGCTGATATATTTTTTTCTAATTGTATTTCATTTTTGGAAAGGATAATGTCTTTCAAGCCCGGCGCGGCGGGAGGTATAATGACCGTGAAGGGCTAGAAACCAGTCGAACGACAAGATTTGTTAGGGCCAGTTTGACCTAGTCTTTTGACTGCCACTGGCAGCCAATGCAGCCAACGGCTGCCTTTTGGTGAGCCCTGTTCTAAGAGAATATTAAACTGATCCTAAAAAGAGGAATTTTCAGTTAAAAAGGTAAATTATCATTACAAAAGAAAAGGAACTTTCATGTAAAAAAAAAACATTTCAACTTTATAGGATAGCTAAATTTCCAGTCAAATTTTACAAATGCATTTTAGCCACTTTTTCAAAAAAAAAGACTTATAAGAGCGGAAAAATCGATGATGAAACTCAGAAGCCAGAAGTAGTTGTTTTTTGTAACAAAATTAAAGGCGACACCGATACATTCGACTGACGTGTAAACATTATCTAATTGCTTGTATTACAAAAAAATGGACTTTACGGGTGTTTTATGGCATGCTGGATCAAGCAGGAAGCAATGCAGTCATTTTTTATACTTTAAAAAACAATGGTGAATCTCGGAGCCGTCGTCAATTTGTGAAGATGCTGTGTTCTTATTTTATAAGGCCATATCTGCGAATTGGTTTGGAGAAGCCTAATTTATCATCGCATATGATGTGTGAAATTGTTTATTTTTTAAATACAAAAACATGGAGCAAAATCAGCATTATACTTTTTTCTTCATGTAATATTCCTTTTTAAAAATACCAATTTCATGTGTCAAAATAAATGTTTTTGGAAGACAACACAGGTAAGTTATTTTTTTTCCAGGAGAGCTTAGTCAGACAAATATAACCCCGTAACCTTTTTTTAAATTAATTATTTAAAAATTTATATCATTTTAATAAAATCCCACATTTTCCTTATTTTTTAAAATATTTTAATTATTTGAAGCAGGAAATTTTGTTTTGTTGAATATTAAAAAATAACTGAATGATAAAATAGAGGATCTGAATAATAACTTAGAAATTTCAAAATATTTTTGTAACACAAAGTGTATTGGTAGAGGAGGGGTGGACACAGGTGAGCCACATGGACGGCGGAGGGTTAAGATTTGCAATAATTGAACAAATTAACATTGAAAATACGTAAATTTAAAATATTTGGTTACAAACACTATTTACAATAATAGTTATTCTTAACTTTTCAATTAGTTCAATTACGCCTTGAAAACAGAATAAATTTAAATAATAACCTTTCCAAATTACAGTAATATATAGACATTCTAGGAATGAGCATTGCGAATACAAAAGGATTATAAGTGCAATGGATACTAATTTCAAGATCTCGGATATGTCCGCCTCTAATCCAAAGCGAAATATACTGTGTGCAGACAAGTTGAGCGGTAGCGACGGTTAACAAGTGAAGCCTTTATGGCGAGTGCAATAAAACGGGCCGAGTCGAATGTTGTTCGTGCCAGAACAATAAGACCTAAACTCTCAAGTAATAAAGTTTTAGAGTATAGGTGTCTAGGTAGAAAAACGTAATAATAACAGGAAGAAAGGGCAGATTAGTGGCGAGGCAGGTACGAATTTCCAAATCATAGGCATCTGCCTTTGAAGCTTAACAGCTAAGTCAAAAAAAAATGCTAGCGCAACAAAACAATAGTTATGTGAAAGCTGAAAGTGTTCTACAACATTCTACGTAAATAAGCTTGACGTTTATGTGAAAAAAACTTTTTGTGCTTAGCAGACTGAACAATGTAAAAAAAAAGTAAGGATATTCGGGTACATTTACGAACAGTCAAGTTTAGAGCTAATTTCATATACAAGGGGCGATGGGAAAAAATTCATCAGTTAGAGGAACTGTTGTGAACCAGTTGCAGTTGAGAAATTTAAATAATAAAAATTGTTGCTTCAAAGTACAAAAATGTGCAACCATATTACCTTTAGTTCTAATACAGATATTAAAGCGATTCAAACTGCAAACCGTTCTTCGATCCGTGGTTCTGAATGCTTGGATGGCACCTGGCCACAGGTCGAAGAAAGGGACCAGCGGTCGACAGTAAAAAAAACGGGTCCCCCCTGCTTTCTGTCACTTGTTTTCCAACCAAAAATTGTCTGAAAATATCGCGGTTTTCACAAAAAATAAGAGTATCACATCATTTGGGGATTTTGGAAATAATTACAGAGCCTTGTTTTGTTGCGCTAGCATTTTGTTATTAACTGAGCTGTCAAGCTTTAAAGGCAGATGTCTATGATTTTCTCGCCAATAGCGTCACTTGCCCCGTGAAAGTTGCAGTTCGAACAAAAAAGTATACCTCCGTTAGAAAACATGATGGCCCTGAAAAGGGCCGATTTTATGGTTCAGCAAACTGTTAACATAATTTATTTAGAGCTGGTGTACTTGGTGACAGCTTTAGTACCTTCAGACACGGCGTGCTTGGCTAGTTCTCCAGGAAGAATAAGCCTTACGGCAGTCTGGATCTCCCGAGATGTGATGGTGGATCTCTTGTTGTAATGAGCCAAGCGAGAAGATTCAGCGGCAATACGTTCAAAGAGGTCGTTGACGAAGCTGTTCATGATACTCATTGCCTTGCTGGAAACTCCTGTATCAGGGTGCACCTGCTTCAAGACTTTGTAGATATAGATAGCATAACTTTCCTTCCTCTTACGTTTCTTCTTCTTGTCGGTTTTAGCGACGTTTTTCTGGGCTTTGCCAGCTTTCTTAACGGCTTTGCCACTAGCTTTAGGGGCCATTATATGACTTTCAGAAAGACAGATGTCTGTACTGACAGGTTGTAAACGAAAAGTCAGAACGAATTGACGGTACGAAAGAAAAATGGCCTACTTAAAGGTATATGATGGGGATGGCGCTTCAATCGACGCCGACTGAAGTGGGGACGATGGTCTCCCTACTCCGTTCTATGCTGCTTTTGTGCGCCGAATCCTCGCCAGAGTACGTAAAAGGCGAGTTGAAAAAATTTTTGGTCATAGCTTCGACCGAGTTTGTCGCGAGCACGTTGTAACCATACAAATCATTTGAAAATGTCTGGTCGTGGAAAAGGTGGCAAAGTCAAGGGAAAGTCAAAGACCCGCTCCAACAGGGCTGGACTTCAGTTCCCCGTTGGTAGGATCCATCGTCTTCTCCGCAAAGGAAACTATGCTGAGAGAGTAGGAGCCGGAGCTCCAGTTTACTTGGCAGCTGTCATGGAATATTTGGCCGCCGAAGTTTTG
>NC_046657.1:107465576-107471745 GCF_010883055.1 Belonocnema kinseyi | reverse complement strand
GCTCGATTCCTGGAAAACGAAGAAAAAAATGACAGAAAAAATTGGTGGCAGCCATGCACTTGTCGTGGCAGCCAACACCTGCTTGAAGTGGCGAGCCCTGTCTTAGAACAATGTTAGAGGAACTTTTTTAAAAGAAAAATCATTAATATTTTTCAAAGGAATCTTGAGTATAAATTGTTATTATCCAACAAGCTTAAAAAAGCAATTAAAACTTTCAAAATCTTATTTAAAGATCTTCAAAAATATATATTTTGTTCAACAATTTTTCGTATCATTCCAAATTTTTAAATTATTTTTTAATATCTTCAAAACTTCCAAATATCTTTTAAACTAATAAAATTTTTTCTAAAGTAATAATTCTTAATTTTATATACATTCTTTCAAATTTGTTTTTGTTTTAAACTTTTTTTTATGTATTTTGTAAAAAAATAAGTTTTAAAACAAAAATATAATTGAAAGCTTCCCAAGAAATCTTAAGAAAATTTTGTCATTAACTTCAAACTTAAAAGTTTCTAATTTTTTTATAAAATTTTGGAAATCTTTCGAAGTCTTCTGAAATATTCTGTTAAAATTAATTTTCTAAGATAAAAATACATTTTTCATTTTCATATGAATCTTAATGAATTTTTCGATTATAATTTTATTTTTAATTATTTGGAATCTTTTGAATTATTTTTGAACTTCTTTCAAAACTTCTGAATAACGTTAAAAATGATTTGACTATTTCCTAACATCTTTAATAAAACCTGCAAAATTGTTTAAAATGCCCGAAAATCTTCCGGATTTTTTTTTACAATTTTGGAAATCTATCTTAAAATAATTTTAGGATTAATGACGGGGTTTATAAAAATTATTACAATTTTTTACTTAGAAATAAGAATTTTCAATAAAAATTTTCAATTCAAGAAAATAGTTTAATTTTTCACGAAATAGTTGAATATAAATATTTATGTCAAGTTTCCACCAAGAAGAATAATCTTTTACTGAGTGCAAACATAAATGAAATAATTCAGTTTTATGTAAACACAACGAATTTTCTACCAAATAGTTACATTTTTCTCGGAACAAATTGATATTGAAGTAATCAAATTAATTTTCAACCAACATTACGTTTCTACCAAAAAAGGCGAATAAAATTTTAGGAGAAAAAAATAATTTAAAAATAAAAAAAGAACGAATTTTTTAAAAAATAGTACAGGTTTCAATCAAAACAGATCAATTTGAATCAAACAGATGCATTATTAACTAAAAATATGAACTTTCCACTAAAAGAAATGAATTTTCGAACTAAAAAACCAATTTTACGAAACCAGATGAATTTTTAAATCAATAAGACAAATTAAAAACAAAATAGTTGAATTATTATTTGAAAGATTCAGTTTGACTTATTAACATCAAAGTATAAGTTTAAAAAAGGAAGTAAATCTATAAATGTACTTGAATTTACAACCTAAAGAGACCAAACATTTTCATTTTTATCAAAGATTTGGAACCCAAAGGGACAATGGCTTAATTTTATTGTGGGGAATCCGAGAAATGACATTTACGCTTTCTGTTTACAATGTACAGTTAAAATCTTTCAGATATGTTAAGGGTAAATTCCCGACACGCACTATGACCTGCTAAGGTTACCCCCACCATTGCATCCAGCGCGTTACCCCTTGCTTGCTTTTTCTCGCCTGGGATTATATTGTACGGCGATTCCCAACTCGCATTATGACTTGTTCCGGTTACCCCTACCATTTCATTCAGCGGGTTATCCCTCGCTTGCTTTTTCTCGCCTGAGATTATATCTTTTATATCTGGCGTACCTGAGAGATTTAAACTGGACATTGTAAACTGAAATCGTAAATTTAATTTCCCAAATTCCCCACAATAAAATTAAGCTGTTGTCCCTTCTGGTTCCACTTTAGAAATTTCTCATGGAGCTTATTACACTCAAATTCGAAGATTACAAAAAATCATTTATGAAAATGGAAATGTTTGGTCTTTTTAGGTTGTAAATTCAAGTAAATTTATAGATTTACTTCTTTTTTAAAACTTATACTTTGATGTGAAAAGTCAAACTGAGATCTTTTCTTTTTAATTTTCTGTTTAATTTAAAAACCCATCTAGTTTAGTAGAAATTGCATTTTTCTGGGTTAAAGATTCAACTTTATTTCTTTAATATTCGTCTTTTTATTTCGAAAATTCATTTCTTGTAGTAGAAAGTTGATATTTCTGGTTATGAAGGCATCTGTTTGATTCAAATTGGTCTGTTTAGGTGAAAATTGTACTACTTTGTTAAAAATTCAATCTATTTTTTTTTAGTTTAAAATTAATATTTTGTACGAACCCCGTCATTAGTCTTAAAAGTATTTTTAAAAAGGTTTAAACAGATTTCCAAATTGTGAAAAAAAATAATAATCTGGAAGATTTTCAGGCATTTGTAAACACTTTGAAGGTTTTATTAAAAATGGTTGGAAAAAGTCGAATAATTTAAAAAGATATTTAGAAGTTTTAAAATAATTTTAAAAACAATTCAACAGATTCCAAATAATTATAAATAGAATTATATGCTTAGAAAATGAATTTTAAGAGAATATTTAAGAATATTTCGAAAAAATTCCAAAATTTTAAGCAACAATTAGAAAGTTTTAGGTGTTTTTTTTTCATTTTGCAAAATTTATTCAGAATTAAGGATATTTGAAGTCTGAAAAAAAATTTTCTTGAGGTTTCTGTAAGATTTTCAATCATATTTTTGTTCTAAAACTTATTTTTTACAAAATACTTTTAAAAAAAGTTTAAAAAGCACAAATTTGTAGAATAAATAAAAATTGAACAATTATTACTTTAGAAAAAATTCCATTAGGTTAAAAATATTTAGAAGTTTTGAAGAAATTCAAAAATAATTAAAAATTTACAATAATAATTGGGACAATAAACTTGAAAGTCTCTCAGTTAAGAATAACTTACTTTGGAAAATGGCTACCTGTCTCACTAGAAAAATTAATACTAGTAAAATCCCTACTCTTCATGGTAAGAATGGATTTGCAGTCTCCAATTTAGATAAAGCCGAAGTGTTAGCTGAGCACTATGAATCTGTCCATCAACTTACTGAAAACATGGGAAACTCAAAAAATGATAGGCTTGTCAAAGATAAGAACCGGGAAATTGCGCATTTGCCTAACGATATTAAAGGTGTAGATTTAGCCTCGCCCAAAGAGATAAAGAAAGCAGTCATAAGAACTGGCTCTAGGAAGGCCCCAGGACGGGATACTATTCAGAACATCTTACTTGAAAATTTGCCAAAAAAGGCTTATGTCCAAATTATGTACATGTTTAACACCTTCTTAATGCTATGCTACTTTCCGGAAGTTTGGAAAACCGCGAACATTATACTTTTTCACAAGCCAGGAAAGGATAAATTATTCCCAGCAAGCTATCGAGCAATCAGCCTGCTGTAAATGGCACTCCATCGAAGGAGTTAAGCATTAATGCGGGTGTTCTACAATGATCCATCCTGGGCCCACTCCTTTTCTTATACTACATTAATGACATACCTACTCTTCAGGGCACTAGGCTTTCCTTATTTGCCGATGATACGGCACTCTACTCGGCTTCCTGGAGTGCTGCAAGAGCCCTGCAAAAGTTACAGGAAATCACAAATGCAGTCAAAAAATATTTTCACAAGTGCAAGCTTAGTGTTAATATCGAGAAAACAGAACTTATCCTCTTTACAAGAAGAAGTAACAATCATCATAGAAAGAAAAATAGATTAGAATTACCTAATTTTGAAATTTTCGGTAGGATAATTGAACGTAGAAGCTTAGCTAAATATTTGGGCCTCATGCTACATTTCAAACTTAACCTTAGTATTCACATTGATAATGCTATTAAAAAGCGACGAAAAATGCTGGGTATACTTTATTGTCTGCTTTAAAGGAAAAGTAAACTCAGCATTAAAAATAAAACCTTACTATACATTATGATACTTAGACCTACACTTTTATATGCTGTCCCAGTCTGGAGCAGCACGAGTAACTCAAATATACAAAAAATCCAACGCTTTCAAAACATGATTGTAAGAATGATTACTAATGCTCCTCTTCGAGCCAGAAACATTGATCTGCAAAAACAGTTGAACCTTCCATTTATTTCGGAATACATTCGCAAACTTACGAATGACTTTTTTGACAATCGAATGAGTACCGGAACTCCAGGAAGCCAAACCACTAGAAAAGGAGGTATAAGATGCCTTACAATATACTAATAAAATGGAATGATTATACAATTATGATTGTTATTAATTATAATTATCACCAAAACCATATGCATTGTCTACGTGATAGTAACAATAGCCTCAACATCCTAACTACGTTTGTTTTGTTTGTATAGTTTATTATCTTTTAGTCTTAGGTTTACGGTTCTCTACTCGTAGGTCTTTTCGCTCAATTTTAACCTAAAATCCTCTTATTAACGAGACATACACTCAGTATCACTATTAATGCAACAGTATTATAAATATAACTAGATAGGGTCAAGTTTCCCCGTACGAAATAGGTACCTGAAAGCAGACTAAGTGAACAATGTACAAAATTTGTTGTATTATATCATCATAAACAATAAAGATTTTTCAAAAGCAAAAGCAAAGTATTTGGAGTGTTTCGAAAGTTTAAATATATGGTCAGCTAGAAAACCGATGTAGGAAGAGAAATGTCCTTTACCATTTTTTAATTCAATCAATTTTTGACATAAAAAATAAGCAATTAAAATTGAGTTTTCATTATATTCCATCAAATCATTGATTTTTAACTTCCCAGGTATAAGTTATAAATCGCTAATATGAGCATTTAAAACAAAATTCATTTGTAACATTTTATTCACACTGAGTATCCCGTCTAACAATGAAGCCCTGCCGAGGAAAACCAACCCATCTAAGGAAAAACGTAGCATTGATGAACAAAGCGCGGCAGGCGAAAAAAAATTCTTGGGTCAAACCTGCCCTTACCTGAAAAGTGCGCATAAAGTTTGCCGACCACTGCTATAAACAATAATAAACTAAGTCTCTTTATCAACTTCTAATAATCGCAGGGACATGTAATAAAGTTGAATAATTTTTATAAAAATTAAATAAAATCTTTTCCTTTATCGCAGCAATAAGGATCAATTACATTTTAACCAAAAAATATAATTTAATAATAAACAAAGTTAAGTAATAGTAATATTTTTCAAAAGCCATTTTATTATTTAATTTGTATGAAAATTATTCAGCTTTATTACAAGTACCTGCGATTATTAGAAGTTGATAAAGAGACTTAGTTTCTTGTTGTTTATAGCATAAAAAGTTATTATTTGATTTTAAACTAGCTGACGCTAATGTTTTAATTCAAACTTCCTTTATCCATGTACAAATTTGCAGAAGATTTTATTTAAAATTCCAAAATGTACAGCACGTCCAAATGTGTACATTCAGAAATGAAATGAAATGGTTGTTCTCTTGGACAACAATTCTTATCTGTGAGTAGTCCAACGTTTGTTTGAAGCTTTTTTCTGTGAAATCAATATTTTAACCATAATAACAACAATGTTATTGTCCCTCACTTTTCAACTGAGCGAGCTAGACGACGGATGGCGGGTTTCGTAATACCCTGAATGTTGTCTCGTAAAACTTTACGATGGCGTTTTGCCCCGCCCTTTCCCAAACTTTTTCCACCTTTACCGCGGCCCGTCATTTTTCAGCAAATACGTTCGAACACTCAACAAAAGAGCAAAACTCTGAATGTTGGGAACTCATTAGATTCATATTGTCTCGTACCGTAGTAAAGAAAACGTCATTTTCATCATTCATTTTGGTAAAAGAAACCTCATCGTTACTCAAACGCTAACTCAACAAGTGATATAGTGATTAAGTGTTTGTGCACATCAAGAGCGCGGATGGTGGAGAGAGCCCCTTCTTGCACCGTCCTCGAAGAATGGTGCAGATCCTTGAGTGATGGCTACGGCAGACAACTCCTGTCCAAATCCCATTGACTGAGAAATCGTCATCAGAAGAAACATTTCGAAAAAAAGAAAATCAGGCCGAGCAACGGACAATGAGCCTGCAAAAAAAGCCTCAATTGGACCAACCAACGCACCGCTCATAACTCAAAACAAATTTATGAAGCTTGAGAACCTGGAAGCTGAGAAG
>NC_046657.1:107462297-107465476 GCF_010883055.1 Belonocnema kinseyi | reverse complement strand
AAAAAATTACGAATTGTATTCGAGAAATTAAAAAAAATGTGTTTTTAGGGGTGAACTTCAAGGGTGGTTTTCACCCCTTAAATGGGCTTATGGGCACGTATATAATAATACGTGTCGAATATTTTTTGATGTTCTACAACATATCACAATTTCAAGAAAATCGGTGAGGTACACCTCGGGTACCATTCCAATAGAGGAAGAGCGATGCTTTATGACCCGGAGAAACATTAACACCCAGGTTTCTCTCAAGCCTAAAGATCTGGCTGAAATGGATGACGAGCTTCGTGGAGATTTTTCCGGAGAATCCGACCTCTGGGATATCAATTATTGTGTGTATAATGCAGCGAGAGCTTTGGCCGATGCGAACTGTAAAACAAAACCAACGGTTGATCATAAGACCAAAAGACGAATGCATCAACTTGCCATAAAGATAGGCTGGGCAAGACAGTACGCGTCCCGCATTCAGTGTGTGATTGACTACATCACATCTGGCAGGAATTTTACCGCCAAGGTTCGAAAGTTAGCGCCCGAACTCCAGATCCGTTATTACACACTTAACAAGTCAAAGCTGCTGACCATCAGGCAGCATTTTGTTGAGAGAATACGGATACTTTCTGACGCTAAGAGAAGTCTAGAGCGGAGGGAGAGGTGGGTCAGAGAAAATCAACGGTTTCTCTCTGACCCATCTCGCTTCTTCCAAGACCCTCCAGTTACTGGCGAATACCCAGCCAAACCACAGGTGGTCAAAGTATTTTGGAGAGAAGTCTACGAAGTGCAGCATAGACTGGATGAAGACTCAGAAAATATAAATAGCAGCAAGGAGCTATGTGATGCCCTCATAACACCTGATAAAGAATTCTCACCTATCACTACCGAGGAGGTGAAAAAAGTATTAAGAAGGATGAAGAACTATTCCGCACCGGGACCAGATTGTATCAAAACCTTCTGGTGGAAGAAGTTTTCTTCAACCCATCAGCATTTGGCCCGTATTTTCACCTCATATTTAAAGTCGAAGAGCCTATTCCGGAGTGGTTGGTGAAAGGGCGCACAATACTCCTGCCGAAAATAGGCAATTTAGCTGACCCGAAGAATTACAGGCCAATCACTTGTCTGAACACACTCTATAAGATATTCACAGCTATCCTAAATGATAGAATTGTTCGGGCAACTGAACATGTGTAGCAAGAAATGTACGAGGCTCAAAGAAAGGCGTAGCGGGATGTCGGGAGAACCTGCTCATCGATAGATGTGTCTGCAAAGATGCAGCATTTCACCAGCGTGACCAATCGATGGCCTGGATTGATTATCGGAAAGCTTCCGATTCGACTTCCCACAGACTTATCATCTGTCTTTTGGAAATCTTAAAGGTTCATCCACAAATAGTTAGGTGCATAGAGAGATTGATGACGCTTTGGAAAACCAGATTTAGTATCTCATCTGGAAAAAATCGTGTGAGAACTAACAAGGTCACCTTTCAGAGAGGTGTCTTTCAGGGCGACACCATGAGCCTACTTTTGCCTTACATTATTGCCACTATCTCTAGCACTTCACCATTCCGACGGGTACTTGTGCGGCAAACCTGCAGATCGAAAGTACAAGGTCACTTATGTATTTTACAAGGACGACCTTAAGATCTATGCGAAAAACAAAGAGCAACTATATCTAGCTCTAGGGATTGTCGAACGATATACTAAGGAAATTGGAATGGAATTTGAGTTAGATAAATGGGCGTGCCACAGAGCCGCATTCAGGATGTGACATCTATAAAGGATACTCTCCGAAGCAGATACAAACGTCTCATCCGGCAGATTTGGTCTTCCAAACTGTCGGCGAGGAACAAAGTATCTGCAACGAACATTCTTGCCGTCCCGGAAGTACTCTATTCATTTGGAGTAGTTCCATGGACGAAGAACGAGCTCAGATCCCTTGATATCGGGACAAGAAAGGTTATGCACATGAACAAAAGCATGCATTTTCAGTCTTCTGTTCCGCGACTGTACATCTCACGCCGCCAAGGTGTTTGCGGAATATTGCGCTTTGAATGTCTTCACAACAGGATTATTCTGGGTACAGCACATAGAGTTGCAAATGGAAGAGACCCTCTTCTTAAAATGGTCAGGAATCACGAAAAAGTGGGCAAAGGAGCGTTTCTGTACAAAGCAGCGGAGGAGGCTGTTGAAACAATCGGACTTAACTTCAGTATTAGGGGTGAGCAAAATGCATCAAATCTTATCTATCTCGAGCACTCACTCCTGAAAGCCCGGATTAAGAAAGCACAAGAGAAAAACTTTTGTGAACAGCTCCTCGATAAGAGGATGCACGGTATCTTCCACATAAATGTGAAGGATCAGTCAATGTCTTGTGAGCTAACGTTTGCTTTCCTTAAATCCCCCGGATTGAAGTCTGGTACGAATGGTTTCATTTTTGCATGCCAAGACGGTGTCATTTCCAACTTAACATACCGTCGCCACATTTCGAGACAATACATTCCTGATGATAGCTGCAGGGCGTGCCATGCACACCCCGAGCATTTAGCTCACATACTATCTTGTTGTCCAACTCACGCGGGAACAACCTGCATTCAAAGGCAAAATGCGGCACTAAGAGTGCTTTATTACCATCTCTGTCACTCTTACGGCATTAACCTTAATATCGCTCCTCTAAATGCTCCTAGGGAAATAAAGTCAATTGTCGAGAATGGGAAGTGCCGCATATACTGGACCTTTATATTCTCGACAATTGTTTTTGTTGCTCACTCGAGGCCTGACATGGTTCTTCTTGACTTCGAGAAGCGACCCATGTTCGTTATCGAATTTTCGGCATCAGCTGACAAAAACATCATAGCCATTAGCCATCATGGTTGCAACGATTGTATCCAAAATATTCTGTTAAACTAATCGTCCTTATCATCGACACTCTTAGAGGTGCCAAGCTTTCACTCGCTAATGGCCTGAAAAGCATCCCTGCGTGTCAACAATATGCTAAAACACGGGAAAAAGGCAGAAGGCGGTAGTCCTTGGGTCGCTCCGTGTTCTAAGGATGCACGAGGCTTTTGCTGGATCGTCGTATTGATTCCGTCACAGACTGTAACCACCTATCTCACGGTCGTGAGACGTGGTTGTGGCTGAAATTTTACCGCGATTTCGCTGGGAGCGGGTGCAATTTTCCAGATTAGCACC
>NC_046657.1:107461077-107462197 GCF_010883055.1 Belonocnema kinseyi | reverse complement strand
ACAGCTTTTCGTTTGTAATCCCAAGATAGATCTTCTGTATCCGCTGTACATACTAGTCCGTGTTCATCAACATCCGCTGACCAGATTCTGCCAATATCTTCAGCAATATGCATTTCAGTATCCTTAAATGGCTCTTGAAAAGCTAATGTAGATTCCACAATGAGTTCTGGATCCTCAAAGTTATTTATACAATTAAGTAATAGTTTTTCTATATTATCCTTCAAAGCAATTTCATCTTTAGTAATGGGACTTTCTTGTATATTCATAGCTTGAAAAGATAATAATAATAATTGTATAACATTTATAGGATTGATAGTCATTTTCCCAATACCTAGAAGTAATAATTATTATTTGTTTTATACACGGTGAAATCCGAAGCGCATTAATTTGAATATTTTTTTACAAAGTCAGGCAATAATTCTTAATATCATTTAAATCAACATTACACTGAAAATTACGTATCAATTTCATTTCTAATTTATTCAAACGATAATGAAATATTGAAAATTCCAAAATTTTTTGTCCATCTTTGATCCCTCACCAATTCTGGAAAAATACCACATAAAAATTTGAAGTATTGCATTTTATAACTCTTTATAAGCTATACCAAAATCACTAATTAAAAAATTATTTTCGTCAAATACGATGTGAGTATAAAAATTTTTCAAAAAATTGACATTTTGTTTCAAATTTTCAAAATCTCCGTAAATTTAAATGATAGATAAGAATGTATCGAAGAGAAAAGGTTTGCTTTTTGAAGTGAATGCAGTAAAAATTTTTGAACTTTTTTCTTCGGAAAAATATTTTTCAAAAATGTAGGGTAAAAAAAACATTTTTTTCGAAAAAGAAAATCTGGAAAATTTCCAGTGTCTACGTAGAAAAACAAATATTTTATGTACAATATATTATTGCCATTAAAGTTTTCAGATGTATGAAAATTTGAAAAAAATATTAATTTTTTGAAAAATGCTTATACCCACGTCATATTTGATGAAAATAATTCTTTATGGTTTCTTTGGATAGGGCTTGTAAAGAGCTGTAAAATAGAGTTCTTTCAATTTCTTTGCGTTTTTTGAAAAATGGCGAGGGCATGTATACAATATCTACCAATTACCGCGTT
>NC_046657.1:107458372-107460977 GCF_010883055.1 Belonocnema kinseyi | reverse complement strand
ATTCTTCAATAGTACTATTGAAGAATATTTTTGTTCAAATTGAACTATTTTATTAAAAATTATATTCTTTAGCATAAAATTAATCTCTTTTGTTTAAACTTAGTTTTTTTTAATATATATTTTTTTTTGTTCGAACATCAATCCTCATCAGTTCAAAATTCAACTATTTGTTAGAAAAGTTATATATTTTTATGAAATCTCGCTTTTTTCTGTCAAAAAATAATTGTTTTATCTGAAAATATAGCTTTTCCATTTTCTGTTGAAAATCAAATTCCTAGATACAGGTTCGACCCGTAGAGCAGTTATAGATTTATTAATTTATTATTACTCTGGCATTCTACTCCTTGTCAGTGACCGGAGTTTGGGACTCGAGGCGAGAAACGAGGAAGGACACGACGAGGCGGGGAAGAATGAGACGAGGCAAAACGAGACAAGTAGGTATGTCTCGTCCCGTTTCTTGGGATTTCACGCTCAGCGGCAACATTAATAACATTTCCGCCGTGATTTGAAGAAACACCGTTAACTCATAATGAACGAAGCCGAGAAAATCGACGAAAACTGTTCGAATCTTTATTCGCGTGTACCGCGAATTCTAATTCATTTTTTTGCAGTTTTTGTTTGTTCTTGACTAATATGCATATAAACGTGTCATTTTTGCACAAAAAAAAATGGTTAAAAAATGTTAATTAATGACCTAAAATGCAGTTAACGATGTTATTGGAATGCTGAAATTCAGAAAATGCCGTAAAGGGCAGTTAAGGCTCTCTTCGAATCACGGACCTCAGAAATAGGCCTATCGTGATTTGAGAAAACGCCATTTACGACTAAAGAATTTCGTAGCTAAAAATAAATGCAGTTACTGCGTTTCTCGAATCACAAACGTTTTTTTTCGAGTTTCGGTGATTCTGGAGAACGGCGTAAGTGCATACGGACTTCCTGGAAATCACAAAGGCTCGAGATCACCGCCAGATAATTTAGTGAAGTCCACAACTGCCCGTAGCGGCTTTTTCTCGAATTTCTCTCTGACGTATTCAGCTGTCTATGATTTGAGCCTGCAATTAACAGTCAGTTACGGCTCTCTTAAAAATCAGGACTCGCCAAATTTTGCAGTTAACGGCATTTTTCCAGAATTTAGCAATAACTATTGTAAAAGTTATTAACAATTTGAAAAAATTATTTTAATAATCTGGTGCACCTTTTCTTCACAATTCCAACAATATAAAAAACTCATTCTTCGATTTTTTTGCAGTTAACGGTGTTTTCTCAAATAAATTTATTTGCGTTAGAGAACGATTTGGTCAACATGCGCGTTGAAATGTCTCAAATGTCATTTTTTGGGATAATTATAAAAAAGCTAACTGGGAGAAAACACAGCCTCACTTTCGGTTTTTTCAATTTTGCCTTTAAAAAAAATATGAGAGAAAAATCAAATTTTTTCCTAAAAATGTTAATTTTCTATTTAAAAAAATATATTTTACTCCTTTTTCAAATACTAATTTCGACACACCGCATTCACGAGGTGTGAAGACAAAGTTAAAAATTAATGTTCTATTATCAAAAAATGGTCCAATTCGACAAAACGTGCCTCACCAATCGTGTCAATGCCCTTATACGGTCCATTTAGACCTTGAATTAATCAAATGTGACATGTTTTAATATCATATTCTTAAAGATATTTTAGAGAGGAAAGATAATAAAAAATAAAATTAAATATCGTATGTCCGGACGTGGGTCAAATCCGACCAAACGTTGCCCTGAAATCATGACCATGCACATATACGGTCCATTTTAGAATAGAAATAATCAAACGTGACATTTTTAAATAGCATATTTTCAAAGCTATTTTCTAAAGGAATGAAACGATAAAAGAAAATAAAAAATCGTATGTCCGGACGTAGGTCAAATCTGACCAAACGTTGCCCTGAAATCATATCAATGCACATATACGGTCCATTTTAGAATAGAAACAATGAAATGTGACATTTTTTAATAGCAGATTTTCAAAGCTATTTTCTAAAGGAATTAAAAGAAAAAAGAAAATCATAAATCGTATGTCCGGGCGTGAAAATAATCTGACCAAATGTGAAAACGTAAAACAATTAGACGGTTTCACTTTTTTTAAATATTTAATCTTTTTTACTTTTTTTGAACAGTAATGTAGGGGAAGGTTAAAAAACACAGCCTCGCTTTCGGTTTTTTCAATTTTGCCTTTAAAAAGAAATGAGAGAAAAATCAACCCGTATGACGGGTAAATTTACCAGTTTTTACCGGTAATACCACTAACGACGGGTCAAGCTGGTAAATCTGGTAAAACTAATATTATTTACATCTTATTACTTGTAAGATGAGGTAGTAATATATTTTATTATTTCATGATATTTTTATTATTTTCTATTTCTTTTATTAGGATATTATAGGGATTATATGATAACAACTAATAAAAAAATAAGATCAGTGCCGCCTTTGTAGGCTAAAAAATTAACTACTGTCGTGTAACACTGTTATTTATGATGCATAACGTAAATTATACAAGGTAACATTTGAATTCATTGGATGATTTACGTAATGTTTAAATTTACTCAATAAATTAAATAATTTCTTAAAT
>NC_046657.1:107452485-107458272 GCF_010883055.1 Belonocnema kinseyi | reverse complement strand
AGACTTTAGAACAAGTTATGTAATAATTTTGTACTTTAAACCGTATTTGAATATGAAATATTAATAATAATTGCCATCTTTTTGATACATATATTACACCGGAATGTAGCGGCGATTCAATTACTGCACTTGGTATCAGCTCAAAAACTGAGTTCGAGGGTTCAGGTCAGAAATTTGCAGGGGGCAAAAAACCATGTATGGAAAGTAGCAGTTGCTACCACTACTGGGGCAGGGGGGGGGGTACCCAAGAGGTTGGGTAGGTGGGGTGTGGGTTTGAATGAGATGGACTAGAAAATGTAAATTTCACTGAAAATAATACTAAACAATTCATAATTTTAAGTAAAAATGAAGAAAAAGCATTTTTTTATAAGAAAACAGCCCGTCGGATCTCTACGTTTCGGCACTCATAGAATCCGAAAATCATAAAATTTTATCGGTGTCTTCTGTATGTATGGTTACCTGAATGTTGTAGCCACGCTAACTTTTGAAGGATTTGTCCAATCAAGTCAGCCTTTGATACACTTCTTAAGGTTTCCAAAATGAAGGTTAAGTTCGTTAATCATATGTTTTCAACCAAAATGAAAAAATTTAGAGCATTTTCCACATAAATTTTTTTTCTTCAAATTTTAGACATTTTTGTCAACGTTTCTCATAGGTGAGTAGAAGACTTGCAAATTATCCAAATAAAATTTTTAATTTCAATGACAATTAGAAAAGTTATATACTTTTGTAAATTTTGAAAATGTTCACAAAAATATAAAAAAAAATATTTTTCTAAAAGATTACGAAATTTCATCCAAATTCATCACTAGATATCAAATATATTTTTAAACGATGTCAGTTAAATCCTTCGATTAGACAAAAATTCAAAAAGTTTGATTTCTTTCAAAATTTGAATGCAATTTTGTTATGAGTTTTAGAAATTGTTGTCAAATATTCTGGTACGCGTCAAAAATATTTTCAAATTATCCTTATGTCATTTTCAAATTCGATTCAACTTCAAAAAGTTATATGCTTTTCAACATTTTGAAAATTTTCAAAAAAAAAGGAAAAAAATTTTTAATATGTTAAGAAATATCAGTCCAAATTTCTACTAAATATAAAATATATGTTTTTCGGAACTATTATCATGAATTTCTTAATTAGACAAAAGTTCCAAAAGTTGAATCATTTTCAAAAATATACAATTTTGGTTTTTTAAGAGATCCATAATTTTAAAGCGTTGATTTTAGTACATTTTAACAAGATTTACTAATTATCTTGATAAAGCTTTTCAATTGGAATTTTGGGACAAGAGTCACAAGCTATAACAAAAATAATGATCAGACAAAAGTTAATTATAAAAAATTATAAAAAAAGTTAATTATAAATCGTAAAAAGTATAATTTAAAATGAAAAAATAAATATTTGTTTAAAAACAACACAGAAGTGAAAAAAAGTTTATAGACAAAAGTTGTGCAATCAAAAAGGATATAAAAACTTGTTATTAATAAATTTTATATAGGAAGAGTAGATTTTCTTTTAATTGTAAACATTTTATTTAACCAAATTTTCGTCTACAGTATATCTACAAATTTTTTTAGAACCACTTTTCGCCAGGATGCGTATTTTTAGTTTAAGAGCATGCTCTTCGTGGCCACATGACAAAACTAGTCCCCGGATATGAGCATTTTTTGTGTTCACTGTGTCCACACGGATTGAGATATCGTGTTTAAAATTTGACAGATAAATAAAAAGCACTAACGAACGTTTGTGTACATCAATATGTTTATAGTTTTAAAGAAAGTTTATTTATAAATCGATGAAATAGGATATTACCATTCGAGTCATAGCACTTTGCAGATAATTTTTGGTTTGATACATTTCAGATTTTTTGTTTCGCGTATATTGAGCACTGGCACCAATTTTGCACTAAATCCTCTAAATGTTAAAAAAAATTAATGTAAGCAATAAAATTTTCACATTCGTAGCAAATCAACAAATAAGTATCTGCATACACAAACCTATCATTATTTTTAGAACATTTTTAGCGATTTCTATCGGAGAAAAAAAGAAACTTTGAACGTCGATAAAGTCGAGATCACGTGACTAAGTTCATTCATAAAATTGTTGTGTGGAGAATGAAATGATTTTTATTTTTTTCGTTCTAAGTTAATAACAAAACCAATAAAAATAAAATTGCGCCCGGGGGCGCAAGACAAGGCGAGTCCCACGCTGTGTCCCGCCGGTTGGTTCACTGTCAAGAATAGTTATCAGCTTATCGATTCAACGTCAAAAATTAGATGCCAAGGATTATGGAAGTTGGTTGGAGAACTCCGAGGAGTAAATTTGAGCACATTGCTAGTGTTGCTATGTTTATTTTTAGGACCAAAAAAATGAAAATCATTTTACACAAAAATTTCATAGACGAAGTTAGTCACTTGATCTTGACTTTATCGAGTTCAAAGTTTCTTTTTTTCTCCGCTAGAAATCGCTCAAAATGCTCCGAAAATAATAATAGTTTACGTGTGTGCAGATACTTATTTGTTGATTTGCAACGAATGTCAAAATTTTCTTGCTTATATTAATTTTTTTCAAGGTTTAGACGATTTAGTCTAAAATTGGTGTCAGTGCTCAATATGAGTGAATCAAAAGATCTGAAATGCATCAAACCAAAACTGATTAGCAAAGTGCATGGACATTGGAAATACGAGACTCGGCATGTCATCCTAACTTGGGCGAGCGGGGTGAATCCACGGGAGGAGGGCGTATTCCATGATTGGGGAGAGCCGCCGTCTTACGATGTGTCACTTGATTATGCGCACGAGCATTTTTTGCCAACAAACTGTGCATGAAAATATAAACATGTGGGCGCTGCCATGTTTGTCGCGGGACATGAAAAGATGGCGGACCTCCCCCCTCATTGCATTATACGGTTTTCAGGGAAATTCATTTTCGCGATACCAGACGAAAGATTGGCTACTGTAAGTTAATCTATTTCTATAAAAACTAAATTTATTGTAATCTAAAGATAATACAATTATACATAATCTGTCGAAAATAATAAACTCTCGAACTTAGCAATTTTGTCCAAATTACTGATTTACGAGAACAATTTACATAAAGTAACTAAAGGTTAAACTCTTCTAACTCAACGTTTTACCTAATCTAAGCGGACACTCTCTTTGAGTTTAATATATTCTCGATTCACTCGTTCGCCTCAAGAATTTTTTTTCCGTGTGAGATATTAACCAAAGAATAACACTTCAAATTGTAAAACTGCGTACCTACAAGATATTATGTACTTTTCATAGATAGATTGATTAAAACTCACTGAGGAGGGTTACCATTGTGGGTCGAATTGTGTGAAACAACTTAATTGATATCAATTACCTTATATTTTAAGCGATATTTTAAGACAGTTTTTTGGTTGGAAAACAAGTGACCGAAAACAGGGGGGGCCCGTTTATTTTTTACTGCTGACCGCTGGTCCTTTTTCTTCGACCCGTGGCTAGGTGCCATCGAAGCATTCAAAACCACGGGTCGAAGAATGGTACCAGCGGTCGTCAGTAAAACAAAAAAAGGGCCCCCCTGCTTTCTGTCACTCGTTTTCCAAATAAAAAAATGTCTTAAAATATGGCAATTTTCTCAAAAAATAAGACTATCACATCTTTTCGATTGATTGAAAATAATTACAGAGCCTATCCATTACAGTTTGCAGTTTGAATCGCTGTAATATCTGTATTAGAACTGAGGATAATATAGTTGCACATTTTTGTACTTTTAAACAACAATTTTTATTATTTTTCAAATTTATCAACTGCAACTTAAATGTACCCGAAAATCCTTACTTTTTTTTTTACATTTTTCAGTCTGCTAAACACAAAATATTTTTTACAGGAACGTCTTCAAGCTCATTTACGTAGAACACTTTTAGCTTTCATATGACTGTGTTTTTGTTGCGCTAGCAGTTTTTTTGACTGAGTTGTTAAGCTTCAAAGGCAGATGCCTATAGTTTTCTCGCCGATATTAGTAACAGAAATTATGTTGGTCGAACCCCTTTCCAAAGTTTCATGGAGGGCTGGATGTCACCCCTGTGACTGGTCACTGAAAGAATGTTGGTCAATCCCCAACCCTTTTCGAAGGTCTCGTGGGGGCCGTATGTTTAGTCACTGACTAAAAGTTAATCTTCATGTTTAAAGATTCTTCTTGCAGGCTCGAAATCAAGTAATTGAACTGAAAGTTAAACTATGTCGTTACAAAAGAATTTTTTGTTTGTTAAAGATTTATCGCTTTAATTCAAAATTCGTTTCTTTGATTAAAAAATGAGCTATTTGATTGAAAACTTGTACTTCCCTTGGAAGTTTTTTGCGTGAAAATTATTATTTTTTAAACATAAAATGAAACTTTATTCCAGTTAATTTATTCTATAATTTTATTTAAAAATTCAGCTGCTTCACTGAACATTAATTTTTTAATTCAAAATTTAATTATTCAATTTTTTGTAAAAATATAATTTTGTTGTTGTAAATTCATCGTTTGTGATAAAAACTACTATATATTTCATCTTTTTTTGCTGAACATTAATTCTTAAATTCTCATCAAAGAAGGTATTAGATTGGTGTAAAATTTGCCCATCGCCCCCACTTTTTGTCAAATATCCACGTTTTGAGACCCCCTGAATTAGAAAAACAGGTTTTTACGAATGTGTCTGTCCGTTCGTGGATGATTTTTTTTAGTTTCTTAGCACGATAACTTTCGAAGAAATTGACAGATTGGATTGTTCTTTGGTACACTCTTTTAGTATCTTAAAATGAAGGTCAAGTTCGTTAGCCAGCCATTTTTGATACAAATTAAAAAAGTGAGCACATTTTTAATATTTAATTTCATTAAATTTCAGTTGCGAAATGTGAAAATAACAACAGATCAGGTAGTAAAAAGTGGTAGAAATGCATTTCTCAGAATTTCTTACTTTTGGGTGTATTTTGAGGGGATAGGCTAATTAATTTAAATCCAAATTTTTGCAGAGATCTTGAGAAAGGTCTATTTAATTTAATATTTAATTTCAGTAAATTTTAGTTTAAAAATGTAAAGGTACAAAAAGGGTAAAGAAGTAAAAAGTTCTAGAAATGTACTTTTCAGCATTTACGACTTTTGGGTGTTTTTTAGGGGCAAGGGTAATTAATTCGCATTCAGATTTTTTGAGAGATCTTGAGAAAGGTCTATTCAATGTTATAGTAAATTTCAGTTAAAAACTAGACAGGAGAAAATCGATTAAGTATGAAACTAGTGATCGGAATCTATCCCATTGCATTTATAGCTCTTCGGGCTAATTTTATTGATAATAATAATTCATATTATCGTACAAGTTTTGAACAATCTATCAAGTGCCATATCAAATGTTCGTAAATTTAAGTTAAAATTGTAACTGATGAAATCGCTTTAATGGTTAAAGAATGGAGAAATAAAGAACGGAGCAATAAAATCTATTCTTCTTTTATTTTCTTTGCTTGTTGAAAATTTATTATTGAAAGAAAGCTAATGTAACTCAAGTAAAAGCGAACACAAAATATTGAAAAAAAATTACTTGGACATCACGAGGCCTCTCATTACGCATCGTATTTGCTGGGGCAGTCGTCATTTCCTTCATGGCTACCTGCGTACCCTTCCCCTTCCAGTGTGCAGCGACACTACCCCTCACTGGATTCGAAGTTGCTCCAGGCCTTCGATGCTATGTCCCCTGTGGAGATAATCCCTTTGTCTTCCAACTTATATCTATTTCTATATGAAGAATGTCAGTATGATCAA
>NC_046657.1:107438696-107452385 GCF_010883055.1 Belonocnema kinseyi | reverse complement strand
AAATTAAAATTCGAAAATTTTTTCTAAAGCCTCCAGGGGACTTCGTTTTCGCACGAAAAAATTTTATGTGCCCTTATTGCATCCGGACCCACAATTGTATAACTACAATGCTCTTTTTTACAAATTTATTTTTTACTACAGAGTGATTTTGGAAATGCTTTCTTTCATATAAATAATTTTAAAACAGGAAACTCAGTATATTTCAATTTAAAAATTGAAATTATGAACATTTTGACAAATTTAAATTTAAATATTTAAAGCGATACAAAACTTTGTTAAAGGAAAACTTGTGTATAAGAAATCGAGAAAAATTTTTCTAAGTACCATGTTCCTCGCCAATCTGTATTCCTACTACTGTGAAAAAAATTGGCATCAACTTTTCGTTGATATAAGGAAAAGAAAAGTTTTAAAACAACATTTGAATAATTATCTACCTACAACACTTTTTTTTAATTTTGTATTTTTGCTACAGAGCGGCTTTCAAGAGAAAAAATTTGACTTTCACAGATATAATTCCTCATCATACCAGAAAAATTCATCAATTAACACTATTTCTCTTATACATAAAAAGCTGTGTTCAAGGGTTTCAATACAAAAAATTGGGTTTAACATACATCGCTAAAGAATAATTTAAAAAGAGTTTTTTGACTGCAGTGATTTCTGAAAACTTAAAAAAATTTTTTTTATAAATTTTGTTACCAGATTTTCCTACTACATTTTAATTGTTTTTTCATTAGTTGTTCTTCGTTAAGAGATTTTTTTAAAGAATAGTACTTTCAATTGTAAAAGAGCATACATGCAAGAAATTATGTACTTTTCACAGATTTAAGAACACTCACTGATAAGGATCTCCATTATGTGCCAAAATGTGTGAAACAAGTCAATTGTTTTCGATTCACTTGACTCTAAACTCTAAAGACAACAATGTACATCAACAATTTCTGCAAAACTAAGTTTTGAGGATCATTAACATCACCCAGCGATGATCAAGTTATCATTATTTTAAATAATATTCTCTTTTAATAATTTTTGAAAAATGTGTTTCTTTTTTCTTAAATTTTCAACAGCTCTACCAACGAAAAAAACAATAGAAAATTGATTGAAAATTGATTGATTAACTGAATGGCAAGGAAATGCGTAATTTGAAAGACAAAGGCATTATATTTATGGGGGACATCACATCGCGGGCCTGAAGCAACTTAGAATCCAGTGAGGGGTAGTGTCGTTGCACAGTGGAAGGGGAAGGTTAGGCAGGTAGCCGTGGAGAAAAAGACGATCGCCCACCCAGTATATCTCGCGTCGGGTTAGAGATTTTGATATTAGTTTCCATTGTACTTATAATCCCTTTGCATTTGCAATGCTTATGCATAGAATGTCTATATATTACTATAATTTGGAAAGCTTAGAATTTAAATTGATTATGTTTTGAAGACCTTTAAACTGGAAATTGAAAACTTCGCAAATTTTATCGTGGAAACCTTTCTATGAATTTAAGTTGATGGAACTATTAATTCTTTTAATTTGAAGTAAAATAATTTTACCACGTAAATATTCTAAAGAAATTGACTTTCACACACACAGAATTTGAAATGTATCAAATTTACACGGTACTAATTTAAAAATTGGCCAATGTTACTATCTTACATACTTATTATTGATTTTTTTAACGTTTTCAGTTTAAAATTTATGATCCTTATAACATTAATTTCAAAATATTGTACTACTAGTACTAGGTTGATTCAATGTACATATTAATATAAGAATTGCGTTTAATCATAACACTTTTACATTACTTGGTCACAAATTTTAAAAACATTTTAGCGAGCTGAAAAATGATTCTACAGCAAAACAAAAAATAGCACACAGGTGCAGCGTAACCCAGGATCGCTTGGCCTTTTCCAAGATCAAACAATTTTGTTTCGACGGGAAACTGAGAGGACATTTATGACCCCTTTGAAAAAAATCCCAGTTGGAAGGGCTCAGAGAAACCTTTTTTCTGGTATAATTGGACAGAGCTTGAAAAACAAAGTATTTTATTTAAAATATTTGAACTAAGAAATTGCCAATAATTGTTTACAAATAAATATTTTCGACATTAATAATACTAATAAATTTTTTAAAATCGTCGCGCGCTACGCGCTCGGTCTTTATATTTTCGCACATTCTTGCGCAAACATTTTAAAATTAAGACTCAAAACATCCACCACTGTAATTTTGAAATTGTGAATTCTCTTTCGTTAAAAAAGCTTAGCTCGAGAGTTTGAGCGCACCTACGCCACGCGACTGAGGGCAATCGCACTCCGCGCTTAGTCTTTGCATTTCTTCCGCATTCGGTCACAGACCTTTTAAAATCAAAGGTGAACGAACCGACAACTGTAATCTTGTGATTTTGAACTCTCTTTTGTTAAAGCTCTTTTGGATTTAACGAACACACTCTCATCACGTATCTCGTGCTTCGCACTCGATTTTGTCCACCCTGTCAACTTTTCTACATTATACACAACACTTTCATATCAATTACAATACATTTTTTATGTAACTCAGCCACGGATTACTTATTAAAAAATTGCAAAATATAAAGCAAATCGTATTTATCATGATCATTTTTGTATTTGTTTCGTATTTTGCTTTAAATTGCATTATAAGCTGCTCTGAAACATGTATCATTTCAATAAATGTATATCATGACAATTCATAATATGCATAAAAATTGAATCATACTAATTCTTATTTCCTTGTTTTTATACCTTTTTTATTTTTAATGTTGTTTTTTACGATTAAATAAAAACCACGGCGCATCTGCATAGGGTCTCATACAGGAACCTATATACAGGGTCCTATATAGGAGCCTATGTCCTCTTTCGTCTTTTCTGTGCTTTTTTCAAGAAGTTAATTTTTTAATTGTTAATCTTATGTTTTACGATTGAAAGATAATCTACTTGTCCTATCGAAAAATAATTAATAATAAATTTATAGATCCATTTAGGCGAACAAATTTGTCTGGTAATTTAAGTTCATAACTTGTATCGTTTTTTCAAACAAATTTAACATTTTTATTTAGAATGTTATTTTTTACGACGAAAGCAAAAACTAACTGTCCTATCAAAAATTAGAGCTCTTTTTTGGATGAACAAGTTTTGTGTCATTTTTTCTCGTAGCTTATATTGAAAAGTGATTCATTCTTAATTTGTAGTTCTTTCCAGGGTGCGCAATTTGAGCTCTTTTATTTTTTTTTGTATCTTGCATAGTTTGACCAAAAAATGGAATTTTTGAATTTTTCATTATTTTTGGTACGATCAAATTTGGAGTTTTCAACTTCTCGACCAAATTAAAAAAGTTGTTATGATAGTCCTGTAGGGCTTTCAAAAAGCAAAGTTTTTCTTCTGTTGACTGTTTTTCATATCATGCGTTTTTTGGTTTAAAATGTTTATTTTTGTTTGTTTTTTTGGATTTTGAAAATATTCTAACTTTGATAATTTTCTTTTTATAACAAAAAGTAAGAAGGATAATTTGTTTATGTTTCGAAGTACTATGAACAACCGTGCATAGAATTTTTACATTCTGAAAACATGGGGTTTTAAAAAATGTTTGTACGATCAAATTTTGAATTTTTAACTTTTTGACCAAATTGTAAAAGTTGTTATTATAATCTTGTAGAGCTTTTAAAAAGCAAAATTTTTCTTTTCTAGACTTTTTTTTCGTATGATGCGTTTTTTGGCTTAAATTGTTCATTTTAGTTTGTTTTTCTGGATTTTAAAAATGCTATAACTCTAGTGATTTTTGATTGTTCAAAAAAAGTAATTAGGATGAATTGTTAAATTTTTTTATTTCTATGAACCACCAGGAATACGAAGCGAAAACTCGCTAAAATATCGCCTAACACTTCGGACAACGATAATAGTAGCCAATCCTCAGTCACTTCAATCAGAGGAAGCAGTAGGACGTCGAGAACGTCAGTAATTCTGTAAGAACGTCAGTAAGTCAGTAAGCTCCGCGCAGCGTAACCTTAAAGGAGTTATTAATCCACCTAACCTTAACACTAAAAAATCAGCAGGACCAGGAAAAATACTCCCTAATAATGTAATTGTTGACGAGGCTAACCAATCCTACACAATTCTCCATAAACTCCTGAAACAGTCCACTCAATACCCACCCATAGTATATAACATTGGCACAGATGTTTATTCAGTTCGCGTGTCTTATATTGAAGACTACCGTAAAATTATAACTAATCTAGAGCAGCAAGGCTTCCAATATTATCTGTATAAAAGCATTAACTTGCCACCTATCAAGCTCGTTATTCGGAATATCCCCACTGCATACCCGGAAGATTCAGTTCTTTCTGAACTCAGAGAGGACGGATACACTATTACGTCGGTCGCTCGCATGAGAAAACGACAAACTAAGAAAGCGCTACCTATGCTTCTGGTAACGATCCCAATTACTCCACAAGCAAAGGAGCTTCTCAATCTCCTGTCCATTGCCTACATAAAAATAAAAGTAGTACCCTACGTTAAACCAAAGGAAACTTCGCAGTGCTACAAGTGCCAAAGATTCCATCATGTCTCTGACATGAGCCATGCCACTCCACGTCGTGTGAACTACGGGGGCCCGCATCTGAGTCACAATTGCACAAAAGGTAGTGAATCGCCGGCTACTTGCGCTAACTGCGCTGAAGACCACACCGCGAATTACCAGCTGTACAGATTGAACCAAAAGAAAACCCGACACACGTCGACGCCCTAGTAGTCAATGCCCCAATATCGCAAAAATTACCACTTTACAGTACAGCCGTCGCCTCTACATCAAAAATGAACACAATCATAACTCACAATACACAATCATCCAAAATCTCAAAACCCACTGATAATCGAGCTTAAGCACCAACCTCCGCGATATTTTCCATCCCAAAAAACAAAAACACTCCAGTAATCACTCCCAATAAAAGTTCTTCTACTCAAGATATAAAAATAAAACTAGTAAGCCTCTTAAAAAGAGCTACAATCTTAACCACTGATATAAGGGGGGGGGGGTATCAACATTACGGAAGCTATAAATTCAACCGCCGAGATTATAAGTAATATACTTTCTCTTGCTATAGAAAATGGCCAACTTCAATAAAAACAGACTAAAAATAATTTTTTGGAATGCTCAGGGTATCCTTAAAAAAAGACACGAATTAGCAACATACCTCTACCATAATAACATTACCATCTGCTTGCTCAGTAAAACTTTACTACGCGAATCCCTTCGCGTCGACCTAGTCCGTGGATATAAATTGTACAGAAATAACACTAATAGAGATACCGTGATTCTAATTGAAGAAAATATCGATCACCACGAACTGATAATTCCCAAACTTGAAGCCCTCTAAGGTACTGCTATACAAATTAAAATTCACGGGAAACCATATGCTATAGTTTCGCTCTATCAAACTCCCTCTCGCGAATTTACGAAAAATGACTACAGAAAAATATTTAAACTTGCACCCTCGGTAATAGCTGCAGGGGATCTAAATGCCAAACACTTAGCTTGGAATAGCAGAACAACTAAAAAAATTGAAAAACAATTATTCGAATTTATCAATGATAAGAATCTCTCAGTTTCAGCACCAGATTCGCATACTTTTCACCCTCACAACACCAAACATAAATCTGACTTTATTGACTTTGCAATTACCAAAAATAACTTCTATACTCATGACACTTGCACCATTAACGAATTAGACTCAGATCATCGACCAGTTCTTCTAAGCCTTTTTACAAACTGTGCAAAAGCTCCGGTTACGCCTCGCTCTAATTTTGCAAAAGCTAATTGGCAAACTTTTAACTGGACTCCAGAAACACTTGTTAATTTTAAACCTTCAATAACAAACGCTAGCCACATCGACGAAGCCATAACTAATCTTACATCTAGCATAAAAACTGCCATTCCCCGAGATTGAAGACCTTATCCACACTCGCAATAAACTCTGCCGAACGCATCAACAAACTAAAAGCTGTATCCTCAAAAACGTCATTAACCACCTTCGGAAAACTATAGCAATTAAAGTTCAAGAGCACAAATGCAAAAATTGGAATAAAGAAGTCGGTAAACTTCAAATCAAGGATAACTCTATATATCGTATGACTAAAGCCCTAACAAAGCCGCGAACTAATATTCTCCCTCTGAAGAATCCAGACCAAACGTTTGCACTCTCTCCTATCGATGAAGCCGATCTCCTAGCGGAAAATTATGAAAGTAGCTTCGCTCCACATGATGAGCCATCCGATACTCAGCACATTTGCGGAATGTGAAAAAATGGTTTCCGAATTTCTCAAAATCCGAAGCACTGATAACTTTAAGAAAATAAACTATAAGGAACTAACCAAACAAATAAAAAATACTAAAAATAAAAAAGCTCCCGGCCCGATTCAATTACAAATCTAGTCCTCAAAAAGCTTCCCATCCCTTGTCTGAAACTCCTTGCTCTTATCTTCAATGCCTTTATTCAACTAAGCTACTTCCCTGAATCTTGGGAATTGATCACATTTTAGTTTTTAGAAAAAAGGCAAGGATCCATATCATCCAACCAGCTACAGGCCTATTAGTCTTCTTAATACGATGAGCAAAATTTTTGATAAAATAATACTCGCGTAAATTTTCAACTCGAAGAAAACAGCATCCTTAAACCGCAAGAATACGGTTTCAGAAAAGGTCACTCTACGCAGCACATGATGCTCAAGATAACCAAAGCCATTAGCTTAAATTTCAATCGAAGAAAACATGCTGGAGCTTTTTTCCTCGATGCAGAAAAAGCTTTTCACAGCGTCTGGCATGTAGGACTGCTAAAAAAACTAATAAATTACAATTTTCCAAGAGGGCTTATCCTCTTCATAAACTCTTACCTTTCTAACAGAAAATTCCCAGTCAAAATAGGCCAGACACTCTCAAAAGAGAAACTCATTCGAGCGGGTGTGCCCCAAGGCAGCATTCTGGGACCGGTTTTCTTTATTATCTACGTAAGCGACATCCCTGAGGTCCCCGAAGTTTCAATTGGACTATATGCAGATGACACCGCGTTATTCACTTCTTCCTGGTTCTTTACAAAAATTTTTAAACTACTCAACAAAGCTCTTGAAGTCATCGAGGTTTGGGATAAACTATGGAGAATAAAAGTAAACGTAGCAAAGTCAGAATCAATTCTTTTTTCAGTCAGAAGACCAGTTAAAATTGATCCACCCAAAATGTTTAACGATCCAATAGAATGGAAAAATTCCGTAAAATACCTAGGGGGTAAACTTCATAAACGTCTTAATTAGAAGCAGAATATCCATGAAACTAAAGGGAAAGCTCTCGGGGTTCTCTCGCATTTAAATCCCATTATTAATAAACACTCGAGTCTAAAACCCGAATATGGACTCCTAATCTATGCATGTACAGTATGGAGAGGTGCGTCAAAAACTAATATCAATCACATTCAAATCATACAAAATAAATTTCTCAGGCGTATCACAAAAACCCCCAGATATACTAAGAACTCTGTCCTTCACAGAGAATTTCAACTACTATACATCTCAGAGTATATCAAAGAAACCGCCATTAAATTCTACAAATCTGCATCATCATCATCTTTTGAACATATTTCCTCTCTAGGGAAATATAATTTTGATCCATTTCGCAAACACGCGATGCCAAAAGACTTTCTTATGAAATAAGTCATCCAGGTTGAAGTGGCCCTGCCATCCCCGACCTACTCACTTTTAATTCCAGTCATGTCAAATTTCGCTCAGATTGCTTAATAATGTCCAAATGGGTAACGCACAACAACTTCTTCCAGTCCGATCATTCTTCGGGGAGATCATTAATCGTGAGGGCGCAACTGGCGCGGCTTTGCCGCGCCAGCCGCTCACTCCCATTCATTTCTTGTTCAAATTTCATGCTATTTTATTAATTTCTTACGTACTCGTTATATACAATGAAATCTGGATATAACGCTCTTCAAGGACCCTATACCGAAAAGGACGTTTTATGCGGCAATAGCAATTTTAAAATATTGTACCATTACGCCAATGCAATGTACATATTAATAGCACAAAAATAATTGAAAAGTTAAGAATGACCATTGTAAATAGGGATTATAGTAAAATATTTTTATTTTACGTATTGTCAAGGGTTGGATTTCCCTGAACTTTTTCAGTTGATGCAATTTAGCGAAAAATAATGTATCGATAATAATTGGTTACATATAAAATTTGTTGGCAGTTACACGTGGAAAGGGAGAACCGGTTTCTAGAATAAAATAGTTTGAGAAAGAATAATAAAACTGCATGCTCAGATTCACTCAGTGAAAATTTCTGGAATATTTTATATTTAATACTTAACTTTAATAAATAATTTGTCAAAATATGCATTAATACATTTTTATTAAAATTTGTTTTTCGTGAAAAATGAGTGGTTGAAAGAGTGTCGCCAAAGTTAGCATATTTTTTGAACCTCTCTAGCGATCTAGGGAAAAAAGATAAATATATGTTACAGGTATGAAATTACTCTTCATTCAAAACCAAAATGAGCATCGCTCTTCGTTTTCTCAAGATTTCCAAAAATTACCCCTATTTAGGGATTGAGAAGAACCCAATAATTAAAAATATAAAATACCACTGATTATAAAATCATTCACAGACTTTAGAGTTTCTATATTTTTCCATCGCGTCGTGCCCTTGCCATCGTCGACCTTTTGTTCGCATTGCGAATCCTCGGGGCAGAGATTTGTCCTACCTCTCGGGCCTCACCTCGAAAAATTTAGGGCAGCGTCCCTCGTGCCATGCAATAAGCACCTGACAGCTAATCTGCCCATTTATGACGATAATTCTCCGTTAAGGAGTTTAGATAATTTAGTGAATGAAATATGTTTCGAGTGTTCTGTTAGATAATTTACTTTTATTACAGAAAAGAGGGTAGAAATCCTACTCTCTAAATATGAATCAGTGAAAGATTCACTGATTGAATGAGTAATTACACATTTCACTGATTAATTAGTGATTTCGGACTTATTCACTAATCCGTGCTTTGGCGTCACTATTTCAACCACTTATTTTTCACGAAAAAATAAATATTTAACCAAAGAGACGAATTTCCAACAAAATCAATGAATTGCTGCAAATATTTCTAAAAATAATATGTTTCATAATATTTGGTAAAATATAAGAATTAATATTTTCATAAACAAATTGGCCGAAAAAATGTCAAATTTTGGAATATTATGTAGAGCGAATTCGTCTCTTCCATTCAAATAGCTTGAGATTAAGTTGAATGCCTAAGTTAAACACAAATTTTAATTTTAATGTATTAATAAATATTTTGATCAATTATTTATAATAGTTAAGTATTAATTATAAAATATTCCCGAAATTTTCACTGAGTGAATCTTAACATGCAGTGTTATTATTCATTTTTAAACTCTTTTATATTAGAAACCGGTTCTTTTTTCTACGTTTATAACTGCCAAAAATTTTATTTCCCAAACTTTCAGAGTGATACCTCATTTCGTTTAGACGTAAGTTGAGAAAGAAAAATTGAGGACCGGGTTTGGTCACGCCCTCTCGTCACATGGCGTAAGTGTGTCATAGCAGAAAGTCTGTAGCAACCTGAATCTACGCATTATAGATCTTTACTTTGCAAACAAAAGAAGGCAAAGTGTGCGGACTTTAAGTTTTTTGGCTAATGCTGACCTACGGCGTTCTTTTTTTGATCACACCATAAATTCCGTCGCTATATTAGCGGACTTTAAGGTTTTCTTTTTACTGTGTACTAAAAGTGACATTTTCTGGAATTAGTTTAAAAGTTTAAGATTAAATAAAATTTTTATAAATAAAAGTTCAAATTTAAAAAAATGTATAAAGTTAAAGTTATTTGAATGATTTATAACAGAATTACAATTTAATGGTTTTTCTTTTGTAAAATGGTGAATTTATTACTAGCAAATTAAAGTTTCCTGATTATTAAAGTAAATAAAGATTAAAACTTAGTTGCTGACATTTAAATAACATAATTTAATTATTGACATAAAGGTTATATAATGGAATATTGAATATAATTTGAATATTAAAAGTTAATTTATATTTGTAATTATATTATTTTAGTTAGATAATTTTTCAACTGATTTTGATGTACTGAAATGTGTATTTACATTCGATTTTTTAAATCATATGGAAATACGTTTGATTTTTTTCTGAAATTAGTATTAAAAGTTACCAAAAAAACAAATTTTCAAAAATGAATGTGATATTAAAAGAAAATGTAGAGTACAAATTATTTCTATTTTTGAATGAAAATGATTGTTTATTGCTTTTTATGTTATTATCTATGAAAAAATCAATTCATTGTTAGTTGACTAATTTTTTCACAACATCAAACTAAATAAAGATTCAATTATAACTATTTTTTAAAAGTAAGTATTTTATGTTGTGCAATAATTTATTCTAAACATTTTGCTACCATATTATAATTCCAGAGTTTTTAAGAAGAAAAAAATGTTTTCTTTTTTTTACATCTGGGTACTCTTTTTTTTAATTTTCAAAGAGACAAGTAAAATAAAATTATTTAAAAAAATTATTTTAAGAATTAGAATAATAGAAGCGTCTTAATAATTTTGACAGATTTTGAGATTATATTTTTGTAAACAGTTATGGAAAAATTTAATCAGTTAATATTTCATTTTGAAATAATAATTAAAAATTTTAAACATTTCCAAATTGTTTTTAAAAAATATGGAAGATTTTAAGAAAATTATTTTTATTTTCCAGGATTTTATTCAAATTTAGGTAAACTTAATTTTTTAGGGCATCAAGAGAAGGAAAAATATATAGTTTAGATTCATTGGAAAATTTCAAACAATTTTTTACTAATGAGTTCTAAGAGCTCATTAAAAAAGATTACAAAACGTTTCAAATTATTTCATAAAATTGAAAAAATGGGTTTAAAAGTTTTTAAAGCAACATCATGCCATCATTTATATTAGTGTTAGGGTCAATAATAAAATAACTCAACAAATTATACAGGGTTTAGAACAGATCTTTATTCAATGATCGTTATTCCACCAAGGCAAGAGAGCAACTAACACGATACGTGTGGTCCAAAGCATACGCATTTAGGCGACCGATAAGCGGGCCCCACATCGGAATTTATAAACAAAGCCATAGAGTTTCGGTGACATAGCATTTGGATATAATAAACTAGGTCACATCTCTCTATATACTAATCTTTTAGTAATATAATGTTCGCTCGCTTTTTGTAGCAATCTTACATAGATTCCAACACTTCCACTCAAAAAGTGAAAATAACATGTCTTAACATTATAATATTAAATGTATAAAATGTAATAAAATTAGTATTTCTTTATAATGAAATTAAATAGAAGATTAATGTAAGCCTGCGGCGAACCGAATTCCCATTAGCCTTGGTGCAGTTACTGTTTTCGTAAAAATATCTGCCAGTTGTTCACCTGTGGACAGATATTCAAGAGTTACATACCCTTTTTGTATTAATTCTCTAGTAAAGTGATACTTGATATCAATGTGTTTTGACCTTTTATGATGCGTAGGGTTATTTGCAATACTAATACAAGCAGTGTTGTCTTCATATATTATGATCGGTTTCTGAGTGTTCACGTTTATACTAGTCAGCAAAGATTTAAGCCAAATGGCCTCGTTGACACCCTCAAACAGCGCTATATACTCCGCTTCTGTGGAAGAGGTTGCGACACAGTTCTGTCGCCTAGTATTCCACGTTATTGAACATTTCTCAAAAATTTTAAATAGGTAACCTGTCGTACTTTTCCTATCAAGTTCATTGCTACCCCAATCAGCATCAACGTAGCCAATTAACACATTTTTATATTCACTTTTAGCATATGTTAATTTTAGTTCCAATGTACCTTTTACATACCGTAACACCCTTTTTAAACATTTTCACAATTCTTTCGAATTCTTGCTTTGATATCGACTCAAAAAGTTTATTGAAAAACAGAGATCAGGTCTCGTCGATAACATCGCATACCTTAAACAACCAATCAAGTTTTTAGAAGGTGCATCACAGCTTTCGCCTGAATTTAAAGCGTCATAATCTACTCTCAATGGCAAGGATGTATCTGTTGCCTTACAGTCACCCATGCCAAACTTTTGCAAAACATTCTTCAAGTATGAAGTTTGATTTAATGAAATGATTTCCTGACTTCTTTCAATTGAGATTCCAAGGAAAAATGTAATTTCTTTCAAATCGGTCATTTTAAAACAAGTACATAGGTACCTTTTGGATTTCAGCATTGTTTCTTGATTTTTTGTTACTATTAGAATGTCATCTACATATAAAAGTAAGTATATATTTTTAGTTACATGGCCTCTGTCCAGATAATATAAACAATTATCAGCTAAAGAATTCTTAAAACCTCTTTCTTTTATTACTTCATCAAATCGTTCGTACCAGCATCGAGAAGATTGTTTCAAACCATACAAAGATTTATTTAACTTACAAACTTGACCATTTTCTACCTTAATTCCTTCTGGAATTTGCATGTAAATCTCTTCATGCAAAATTCCGTTTAAGAAGACTGTCTTCACATCCATTTGATGTATCAAAAGATCAAACTGATTTGCAAATGCCAAAAGAAAACGAAAAGTTGAAATCCTAGCTAAAGGTGCGAAAATTTCATCATAATCTATTGCATATTTTTGATTAAAACCTCCTGCTACCAATCTAGCCTTGTATTTTGTGGGATTTCCAGATTCATCGTTTTTCAATGTGAAACCCCATTTACAAGTTACAATATTCTTGTTCAACGGTTTTGGCACAATTGTCCTCGTATTATTTATCTTGAGTGATTCGAGCTCATCTTTTATAGCTAACTCCCACTGAGTTCGATCTTCCCTTTTTTTAATTTCTTGGAAATTTTTAGGGACTGTATAGATTACAGCTTGGGTACATGCTGCATATGTATCGAACTCATCGTCAAGATATTCTTTATAAGAAAATTGAGGACAATTTTTGAGTCAATCACTTCTTATTTCATTTTGTTTTCGATTCTTTTCTTGCAATGTTGCTTCTGGTAATAGAGTTTTGTTACATTCAGGAATTTCCACATTTTCTTCTGTGTGTTTATTACCACAGGTTTCGTCATTGGTTTTCTGAATTTGTGTAGGTCTGACCCTTCCAGATAACCTTGGCCTTGAAACTTTAAAATTCGTTTCATCAAAAATGATGTCACGTGCTACTTGGAAATTTTTAGTTTCAGTGTTCCAGATGTTGTACCCATTTGGTTCATATCCAACAAGAATTCCTTTGACTGATCTTTCGTCAAATTTATTATTTCTTGTTTTTAAATGGATATAAGTGGTAGAGCCAAACACTCTTAGATGACTCAGTCTGGGCTTTTTATTATGCCACAGTTCATACGGGGTTTTCGAACTTTCAACAGCTTTAGTGGGCGTTAAATTGATTAAATAAGTTGCTGTTAGAACAGCTTCACCCCAAAACTGTTTATCTAAGTTTGCACCGTTAATCATTGCGCGTGCTTTCTCAGTAATCGTTCGATTCATGCGTTCAGCTAACCAATTTGTTGAGGAGTGTAGGGTACTGTAAAATGGAACATTATTCCTTTTTCTGAGCAAAACTCTTTGAAGCTATTATTTACATATTCACGCCCATTGTCGCAAT
>NC_046657.1:107437014-107438596 GCF_010883055.1 Belonocnema kinseyi | reverse complement strand
TGTGATAGCTTAGTTTATTTTGTATCGTTTTTTCCTTAAATATTTTTAGGGTCTGCGAGCACACCTTGCAACCAACTTAGAAGGCCGACTTGCCTTAAGATCAGGTGTAAACTTGGACCACACTTCCCGCACCCATTTGGTAAGATCTGTGGTCGAATATTTGTTCAAATACTTCTCATGTAAGAACAAGTAAGTATATTTTACTGTGAATTTTATATATTCTCCTAAATCTCGTATACATTTTCAAAAAATAGTAATCAATGTTTTCAGAATAAACTCACAAATCCTCCAAAAAGCAGCGGCGGAAATTGTACTAGAATACCGAACGAGAAGGCTTCGGTGTATTTTGTGCCCGGAAAACCGAAGACGAAACACAGTAGCAGAACATTAAGCAGCGGAAAGCTATTCAATAGGTACCAGAAAGTACTAAGAAAACTTGGTGGCTTAGTCGTCGAACACGATTCCGATTATGTACCAAATGTTGAGAATGTAGAAGGTATGTTCCAAAAAAAAAAAAAAATTTTATGAATTACGGGGCTCAGATCGTGCAACTTTTTCGGCTGTTTTAAAAAAAATTCGACTAATCGACTTTTTTACATTCTTCTCAGAAATTCGATATATTTGGTTATCATTTTCATCATAATGAAACTTTTAAAATTGAAATTCAGAACTCAAAAAATTGTGATATTCTAATTAACCTAATTATTAGAGTAATAAACATTGAAATTAAAATTTCAATTTTAAATCTTCGGTCATACGATCATTTATTAATAAAATTAGTTTATAACAACGTTTCGGCCACATTTTTGTGCCTTCTTCAGGTTTAAAACATTTTGTGTATTCTAAAATTAATAATATAATGGTAATTAATAAATAAATATTTAAAAGTCAAATTTAAAAAAAAAAAAGTAATCGAAAATTTGTTTTAACAATGTACTTACAATTTGGGTCATAATAAAATTTTTTTGTTGATAAATATTAAATAAATATTAAATATTAATATTAAATATTAAATTAAAAATATTTATTTATTAATTACCATTATATTATTAATTTTAGAATACACAAAATGTTTTAAACCTGAAGAAGGCACAAAAATGTGGCCGAAACGTTGTTATAAACTAATTTTATTAATAAATGATCGTATGACCGAAGATTTAAAATTGAAATTTTAATTTCAATGCTTATTACTCTATTTGATGGACGATCGATGAAAATTCCTCGTTGTTGGCTACACCTTCAACTATTTTATAGTTGAAGGTGTAACCTAATTATTCTAATATCTTCCCTAATAAACTTCCTCTTTCTCATGTTTTTAGGTTATATATGAACCTAATTAATAGAATGGAATAAGATATTTAAACAATTTTTGACAGAAAATTTAATACTCTTTGTTTAAATATTCCAACATTTAGTCTAAATTTAATTATTTTATTGAAAATTAAATTGTTTTATTGAATATTTGCTTTTTTTGATGAAAAAGTAATACTTTTAGATTAAACATTGTTTTTTCATTATAGGAAAGTATACTTTTTGTGTTGAAAATCTATCTTTCTTTGTTTAAAAGTAATTTTTTGTAGAA
>NC_046657.1:107422769-107436914 GCF_010883055.1 Belonocnema kinseyi | reverse complement strand
GTCGAATGTCTGAGAAAATCAGATCGACCATCTGAGATTTCCAAACCGACCCTTCACAATGATCCGTTCAGCCAGCTTCAAATGACCGAGAAGACGATTTGAAACAATCGAGACGTCTTTCTCAGATTATCGATTTAGACGTCTTATTTTTATTTTCTAGAGATAGCCGCTTTAGCCATATACAAGAGCTGTCCTATAGTCGACCCTGCAATATGATCTGTCTGCACATTTATATGGACAAACAGACCTTCCATTTTTCTCCGTGCATTTTTGGAAAAACGAACTTTTAAATTGTTGAAAATATTTCATTTTTGAACGTTTTTTGTAAGTAATAAGTACTCAAAGTACATATATTCGTCTGATCTGCAACCATACTTAAATTTTAAAAAATAAGGTATGAAATGTCAAAATATTCAGTAGTCTAATATTGCACGAGACAAGTTTTTGACAGCTTTAACAATATGACAAGCATTCCTTACATGTCTAGTAAATTTATTTTGAATGGGAAAATATTCATTCTATGTTTTTCAAATCATTTAAATCATTTTAAATTTTCAGTCAAAGCTGAACTTTTTTAAAGTAGAAAAATTAATCACAAATATTGACTTTCATAATATCTTATTTGAATTTGCCACACTGGTATGTCCATCTTGATTTCTCATCGATCAAGCGTTCGCTCGATTACCTGGCAGTGGTGACAACGTCAATAAAATTATTCACTTACCTTTGTGATGCAATATATACAAAAGTTATTTAAAAATTTCACGCCGAGTAAGGAATTAGGAAAATAGCAATATGTGAATGTTATTTAAAAACATTTGAATAGAATATCAAGTATTGGAAACCGACAAATATTACTTATTGAGCGTAATCACTTTCCCTACTGAGCTCTTTTGCTTTCCCAGGTTACCAACATTGTGATTGACTCGAAGTTGACATTTTTATCAGGACGTTCCTTTCTTTCTCTAATCCTTCATCGATAATTATCCACATTAATCTTTTGAAATACGAATAGTATCGGTTGATTTATTAAGTCATAGCGCACATTATATTCAAACTATTATTGAGTGCATTTCTTCAACGTGTATATAATAAGGTACGTAACCAACTTTTCTACAAACATAACCTCCATTTCGATTCAATGCATCTGATTTTGCTTTTTTACATTAAATTCTACCTAAATTTCCAAAAGTTGACTGTTTATTCCAATAATGCAATTAAAATAATCACATTTAACAACTTTTTTAAGTAACGATTTATACTAATTGCATCTATGATAAATTATTTTATTACATTATATAATTGTTATTTTAGTAAAATGACCGAAATATAACAATTCAATTTTTCATATCGACCTCCCTCCAATAATAATCTCATTATAAACAAAAAGAAGTAATAACGATTTCAAATACATCTGTATAATTTCTGTGATATTTTATATTTGAAAAAAAATATTGAAAATAACTCAATACATTTATGAGTTGATCGAACCAAAGCAGGGGGCGGGCTGAGAAATGTTCCCATTATCCAATGTTTTATTAAAATGTTATTTCTTATGACGTAATTTATAACTAAGTATTAAACTTCTTAAATAGGGATCCATGTATTGAAATGGCAGATCTAGTTTTGACTGCAAAACCCTTTCAATCGGTCAATTTTATTTGCCCTCGTCGAAGTTCGGTAACACGATGCGTGGATATCACACTTCGACAGTGGATGAGATTCGATAAAATAAAAAATAAATTCGTAATAAAATACATGCCAGAACCTTATAATGACGAAACGAATGGGATTTTATATGATTTAATTTTTGAAAAAAGCAGCTGCACCTCAGGAGTGGCCAGAGTACACCATTAAAATTGTTGGACATGCAGGTTATTTTGAAACAGTTATTGCAGTATTTTTCATGTTTGAAAACAATGATTAAATATAAAAATTATTAATTGATTGTTGTTTTTTTAATCACAAGTTTTTATTCTACATTCTGAATTATTAGCAATGATTATAAACTCCTTAAGAATAGAAGCTTATTTAACTGCCATTGATGTTCTTTTTTTCGTATATGTATAATTTTTTAGTAATTTTGTTCCGAATAAGTTAGTGTTGAAATATAATGTTTTTATTAATTCATTTCTCATTTTTTAATTAGACACGTACGGAACAGCGGTAGAGCGCTTGAATGTATTAAAGATTCAAGAATTTGCCTAATGTTTACAATTCCACAATCCACACGGTTTTTAAAATTGACATCCTATATATGTCTACAAACAATTACTGCACATAGTATTTTTACTTTTAATTTTGTAACCTTAGAACATATAAATATTATCGGGCGTGCAACAACCATCAATATGTATAATAAATTTTAATTTGTAAAATTTTTGAAATTTTTATTTCTACTTTTATTGTTTAGTTAAGACTAGATACTTTACTAAAGACTTTTATAATTGCATTATTTTCCACTGATTAATGAGATAATGCATCTTGATTTTCTTTTTATTAATTCAGAAAACGCAATATTATTAAATGTAACTCTCTTTGGCAATACGACAAATACCACAAACATTCTTAAAAACATTCATTCTCACAGAAAAAAATGTATATTAGGCGATTTTCAATGTCGTGTCTTGAGTCACGTTAAACTTACTCCATGCATCTTTAAATACAATGAAATTTCACAAAACATTATTTGAAAATATTTTATTTAAAATATACTATTCTTTATTTACAATTTACACCTTTTGTCGATTTGCAATGACACGGTGTTTCCGAGCTCGCAGTATACTGCTTTTCACTTTAGGCATTTTAAAACAATAATTTTATTGATCAAAAATATTCCGAATGCGCCTGGTATTAATGTCTGTGACTACTGTTCAAAACAACTACACAGCTATTCTCAGTTGCATTGAACATCTGCTAGGTGGCGTAGCGATAGAAAACCTGGCCAATCGGGTCTGGCACGACACCGGGATATACGAATTAGCCCTACCCGGGCCGGACCCTATCAACCCGACCAGGGACCGATCGGTAATGGGGAACAGGTATGGCGATTTCTGCACGGGAACAAAAACAAATTTGTCAAATATTATTTTTTGAAAGTGCTAAAATTTCTAAAGCAATATTTCAGTATATTTCGAAACTATCACCATGATATGCTTCGATCAGACGATAATTCATATAGAGCTTTTTCAAAATTTCAAACTTTATTTCCACTTCTTACGACTATTTTATATGAAAGCATTGTTCACAATTAGAAATGATGTGTTATGCTTGAATTGGATTGTTATGCTTTTCGAGACATGTCGTTTAGGCGTAATTTCTCCGGAAGTATTGTGAAAACCTTGACTTATGTGGTATGCCTGGATTAAGAAAATAACGAGCTATGTGTATGTGTTATCAAACGTGAAATAATGTTTATTATATCAAACATAGGCTTGGTCAAAGTTACCCTACTTTTTAAGAATTATTAGATTCAATTTTTCATGCAAAAAGTGACTCCTAAAAGTATATATCATTCGAATCAGAATTTCAAGAAACGCCCAAATCCGTTGAGCGTCAGAGTAGTATTTTTAGCATATTTTTTGAGAACTTTAAAATTTCGTTCATTTCATTGGTGCCAAAGAGAAAATTCAGAAATGAATCCAAGAAGGTTTTCTTGAGAATGGTGCCAGATGTTAATTCTAGTTTGCGTAGGCATTAGTGACTTACGGGCCATGCCACTATCCGGGGCGAGGTAAAGGGTATGCATTGCATTGAGTACAACAGCGTGGGCTTGCCTAACGCTCTCTCTAGCATTTTGCCGCTAGGATCGGTAGTTACTTGCCTTAAATTTAACTCAAAAATGCTTTTCGTTTATGCATGTTTTTTAGTATTTATTTCAAACCAATAATTATTTCATACATGTTAATCTTTTCAGAAAGACTTTATCTACGTTTATGCTACATACAATTTTCGACATAATCATTACAAGCTTTCGACATAATCATTACAAGCCGAGAAATTGGCCTTCAAAAGTAGGGTAACTTTGACCAATCATATTTTTAATACAATAAACATTATTTCACTTTTGATTACACATATCCATAGCTCGTTATTTTCCTAATCCAGACATACCACAAAAGTCATATTTTTCACAATACTTTTGGAGAAATTACACCTAGGCGACATGTCTCCAAAAGCCCATGTACGCAGCTCTCATAAGCCAAAAAATTTCTTCGAATGTTTTCAAATCACGTAACATACTTCTAATCAAAAAGCTGATGAAAATGTCTTTGAAGTTTATAAAATACTTGGAAAATCTTGAAAATTTCTTCAAATTATTGTAATCTCTTTCTAAGTTCTCGGAGTCTTTATAAATTTATCAAATTTAAACAAATCTTTAAAAATATTTGTAAGACTTCAAGATAATTCAAAAATAGGTATAAACGTGAAATGGATTGTGATTAACCCACGAATTAATGTATTAAATAAAAAGTGTCTCATTTTATTTTTTACATCATCCTCATGTAAAAAATATTGTTTCTTTTTTTCGTCTACTATGTTTTACGATTACTGTTTCAACTGATAATCAGCTCGTTCACCTGACGCACGCCAATTTATGTCCGATTGAATTAAATATGATAATTTCATTTGTTAAAATGTACTAAGGACATTTTTCAGGGTACCTTTTTCGAACAACCCTATTATGTATAATGTATACAATCCATTATTCATAATTTGAGTATAAATAAATTCTATACATTTTAAACAATTCGCCATCCTTACGCAGCAATGTTTCACAAATAAAATTTTAATTACAACAAATGTCGCCTTCTGATGATTATTTATAAAATTTATAAAATTAATAGGCTAGATCCTTTATGAAAATCGTACGGAAATGTCCGCCAGCCACAGTGTCTCCAGAATGTGGGATTTTTCTACCCCCACCACTCTCCCATCTGGGAGCGACACATTCAAACATAGTGTGTCGGTGAGTCGGCTCTGTTAATTGCTGCGAAGCCCAGCCTCGTGTAAAGCCGAAAACGCACGAGCAGGAATCCGAGCTCTCCCGATCTCACGAATGACGATCTAGCTGCTCCTCGAATTTATTCAGGTTTTGAAATCCCGAGTTACCTTAGAACCATTAGGCTTATTGCGAAGAGGCAAATATAATTGAATTTATGTAATAGATATAGGAGACAAGACTTCTGGGTCTAAAATGTATCAAATTTAGTGCTGCATGCGTTAGTAATAATTATCAACCCCAAAAAATCAAATTTTCAACAAAATATTTAAATTCCTAAGAAAAAAATTAAATTTGCAAACAAATATTTTAATTTTCAAACCAATAACTTTCTACCGAAAACATAATTTCAAAATTTTCAAAATCAATTTTATAACAGAACAATTTTTGTTAACAAAATAGATAAATTTTCAACGAAAAATGGTTAAATTATCAGTTTAAAAAATCAATTTACAACCAACAATTTTTCAGCAGAATAGTTCAATTTCCAAAAAATAGATGAACTTTAAACCATTTTACACCAAAATAAAACAAGTTTTAACAAAAAATGCATTTTCATCCAAAGAAATGAATTCTTGATTAAAATAGATGAATTTTTAAACAAGAAAAAAAATTTTCTACCAAAAAAGAAGAATTTTTGACTGAGAAAGTTCAGTTTCCTACCAAAAAAATTTAACCAAAAATGATACAATTACATTTTTAGTATAAGAAAATGTTTTTTCAACAACAAAAAAATCGAATTTTCAACAAAACAATTAAATAGTTTCATTTTCGATGGAACAAATGAATTTTCAACTGAAAATTGTTTTTAAAAAAACACACAATCGAATTTGCAACAGAATGGATCATTTTTTAAACATAAAGTTAGATTTTCCTTTAAAAAATTGTACAGCCACACAAAAAAAAGTGTGCGGATCTGGTAACAAGACACACGTATTCCTATGGATTTTGGGGCTCTGAATTCAAATTCGGTATCAAAAATCACCCATAACATCATGGTTGAGCCATAACCTCAAAAACTGACGAAAAATCATGCACTGAGGCAAATAAATTTCAAAATAATGCGAGTGATGCAAATTCTCACTTCAAAAAAATGTCGACAACTGTGAAGGATCAACCCTTGCCTGATATCAACTTATTTAACATAACTTTACCCAACAGAACCTGACCTCACCTAACCTGAATTAACAGAAATTTATTGAACTACACGTAAAGCTCTGGAAGCATATTTTCCCAATAGCAAATATGTGCTACATCGAATGGGTCAACTCGAGCCTAACCTAGAAATAAATCTAACCTAGCCTAACCTAACCTAACCTCACGAAACACAATTAAACTGATTGTGTTGTCCCGTTGTGTTCGCGGTACCGTTTCATTCAGCTTCGGCTTAACCTACATAGATGTTTAACCTATCCTATCCGAACAAAACCTGACCTAACCTAACCGATTACGCTGGCAACCCTGTTCTTGAGTACTTTCATATTTTGACATTAATAGCAGTAAATGTCTGGAGTTTCGTAACCGCTTGTTGCTAGCATTATTCGCCTGTTTCTGTAACCAGGGCACCTCCACGTGGTGACGGTGGGCAACGGATCCACATTGGCTGAGTCCCTGGGTAAACGGCGTTCATGCCGTCATGGCAGACACAGGTAAAAAGTGTATTACGATGCAGGGAAAAACCCGAGTATCGGCGTCTGGTCAGGGTGGGAAAGCAGGCTCTTCGACCTCGTCATCATGCAACCGTAGCTCTTCATCAATGGATCACTTGGTTGGTGTAGAGTTTCATGCGACAAGGAAAAAAACCGCGAGCATTTCTCAATCGCATGCCTGCAAGAATAGCTCAGATTCATTCTGTTACATTTGTAGTAAATATGAAGTGGGCAGTTTGCGAAAATCAATCGACGAGGAAGTGAAAAGTCTTCACGAAAAGTGTTTTGACCGTAAATTGCTGCACAAAGAAACAAAATGGGTTCCTCACGTCCTTTGAAATTCCTGAAGCCTTATGTTGTATCGTCTAAAAAATTCAAACAACGAAAAGTACCGCAAGTACTCTACACCAACCACATGGAAAAAAACCCGTTATTGCGAAGGACTGCTACTTTTGCATGAATTCCGTCAAAGGGTTCAACGCCAAAAATAAAAATAACATTTCGTACATTAATGTGTGCACAGTCACAAGAGCAATTAAAATCAATAAAAATGCACGCCAGACTGATTTAGGCGCTTTAGAAGAGGATAGAATGGAAGTTGAAAGTCAACGTCATGGAGACGGTTGTGAAACCAGTGATCGAACAGAAAATAGTTCTGATGATTCCGATGAAAATTACGAAAAAGATGACGAATATGGCGTGTATGAAAGGAAATTGAAGGTTCCAATATTAGTGTCGCAACTAGAACTGAATGTTTTTATTAGAGATCTTGGATTACCGAAAGACGGCGTTGAATTTGCCGCTTCATTTCTAAAAAGAAGAAGTCTTCTAGAGCCAAAGAGAAAAGTTTCATTATATCGCGACAGGGACAAAGAATTCAGAAAGTTTTTCGTTAAAGACGAAGAGACGTCTTTAGTGTACTGCACTGACGTTGACGGACTAATGAACCACTTGAAGAAAAATGTGTACAGAGACGAAGAATGGCGACTTTTCATTGATTCGTCAAAACGCAGCATTAAGGCTGTTTTACTGCATAACACGAATACTTACGCTTCTATAGCTCACTATAGCTCCTATAGCTCACTCAAAGGTCATCAAAGAAAAATATAACAATGTTAAAATGCTTCTTGAAAAAGTTAATTACACGAATCACAAATGGCAAATATGTGGTGATCTCAAAATCATAACAATGATATTAGGCCAACAATCGGGTTTCACGAGAGAGCCATGCTTTATATGCCTGTGGAATAGCAGAGATCGAGCCAATCATTACAGTAAAAAACATTGGCCTTTAAGAGATTCATTCAAACCTGGTTCTCATAATATCATCAACCAAAGCCTCGTTGATCCAGAAAAAAATTTTACTACCACCCCTCCACATAAAGCTTGGGCTCATGAAGCAATTTGCCAAGGCGTTAGACAAAGATGGACAATGCTATAAGTATATATCCCTTAAATTCCCTAATTTTTCAGACGCTATATTGAAAGAAGGAGTCTTTGATGGACCACAGATTCGAATATTGACAAGAGATACTAATTTCGTGAGCCACATGACGAAAATTGAAATGGACGCTTGGGAAAGTTTTAAAGCAGTAAACGCAAATTTCCTCGGTAACAAAAAAGTCCAGACTACGAGAATATTGTTGCGAAAATGAGAAGAAACTACAAAAAGTTGGGCTGCTCGATGAATTTAAAACTTCACTTTCTAGATTCCCATCTGGATAATTTTCCAGAAAATGTTGGTGATTTCAGCGAAGAATAAGGGGAACGTTTTCATCAAGACATAAAAGTGATGGAACAACGATATCAGGGTAGATGGGACGAGGTCATAATGGCTGATTTTTGCTGGTTGTTGAAAAGGAAAGCGAATTGTAGGACTTAAACGTAAGCGTAACCCTTTGCATCGTTCCTTCGAAGAAAAAAGGACACGTTATAGCAGGTAGAAAATAGACTGAAGTAGGCCTATAAATCAATTTATTTACGATAAAAAGCAAGATAAAATGTAAAAACGAAAGATAGTATAAATATACCCCTTAAGTCTAAGAAAAGCAGAGAGAAAAAATTTTTGAATAAACATCTTATTCATTTGCATGTTTAAGTTACAGTTCTACATTTTAATTGATACAAATATTGTCAGGTTAATTGAAATGGGGTCAATTCTACTTGTAGTTCTAAGTTTCTTAAAATGAGTAATGTGCGTCTAAATTTCTAACCACCTGTATTACAATGAAATGAATTTTATTGTCTTACAACGGGAACACTTAAGTTAAGTTGTGTTGCGTTAAGCAAAATTTCGTTAGGTTCTGTTAAGTAAGATGCATTTGTAGGTTAAGATCGAGTTAACCTATTAAATATAGCACACATTTAAGACTGAGAACCGTACGCTTACATGGCTACACGTGTGGTTGTATTTCATTCAGGTAGGTTACGTTAGGTCAGGTTTTGTTAGGTTAGGATAGGTTAAACCTCTATGTAGGTAAAGCCGAAGCTGAATGAAACGGTACCGCAAACACAACGGGACAACACAATGAGTTTAATTGTGTTACGTGAAGTTAAGTTAGGTTAGGTCAGATTTTTTTAGGTTAGGATAGGTTTGATATTTTTATACTTTTATTCCTGAAATCTATTCCCTAAGGTCAAACATGGTACACAAATATCGTAAAATTTAAAAAACACTAACTATTCACAGGAATTTTTTAAATAAAAATCATTGTGTATCATATGCAAATAAATTTTGGCAATATCTATAAAAGTATTATTATTCTTAATTAAAAAAATTAATGTATAGAGAGTACAGTTTTTATTTGAAATTTCACGACGGTTTTTTGTACCATATTTGACCCTCGGCCAGAATCAAGGAAAAATAATCTAAAAATTTGTTCATTAGTTATTAAAATGCTACAAAGACTTACCTTAACAATTTTTTTTTCTCTTTTTATAATCATGAGATATTTCTCCATAAAATAAATTTTGTTGTATTTATTTTACAATTATTTTACAATTAAATTAAAATTGTAAAAGCTAAATTTTGTAATTTTGAGATAAGTATTTTAAGACATTAAAGATTTTGTAAAGATTTCATACAGAATAAAATAAGTATTATCAGTTTATAAATTTATATGTAAATAATGATTATAAGATTCTTAAGAAAATTAAAAAAGAGATTTTGGAATATATCAGATGTGTTAGAAAAGATCCTAGGAGATTTTTAAGACATTTTATTTTTATATAATAGGATTTTAAAAAATATTATGAAAATTTATTTTCTATTTAAAACGTTTTGAATTCTTCAAGATATTGGTAATTCTCTCGAGTTTTTATCAAAAATAAAAAAATCATTCAAAATATAGAAAAAATTTCCTTATAATCTTCTAAATTTTCCCAAGCATTTTAAGAAGCCATGTTTATTCTTCTGAAACCTTTCGAGATTCTTTTAAAGTTCCTAAAGTTTATCTTGCGTTTCTAAAACACTTCTGAAATTTAAATTTTTTTGAATCTTATGAAGTCTACTAGATACTTCCTGAATTCGCCTGATTATTTACTTCTTTTAAACTTTTTAATCTTATCAAATTGAAGCATTTTGCTTTAAAATCTTTGTACACTCTTCTTTTAAATTTTAGGAAATTTTAGGAAATCTCCTAAAATTAATTTTTCGAAATAAAATTTTATTTTAATTATTCCTAGGAACCTAAAATAATTTTTTTCATTTTCGTGAAAACTTACAAAATTCTTGAAAAATCTTTATAAGTTTTAATTTTATTTGAATCCTTTCAAAATTTCTGAATCTCTTAAACTTTCTCAAATTTGAACGTAGATTTTTAAAGCAACATACAATTTAAAAAATTGTGTAACAAAATTGCACAAGAAGGCCTAATAAGAATTATATTCCTTAATTCAAGATGTGAAAAAATTGACTCATAATCTTTTAAATTTTTCACAAGGAATTTTAAGAAAAATAATTTTATCTCCTTTAAAAGCTTTAAAATCTTCTACACTCTTTTAAATTTTAGGAAATATTTTGATGTATTTCAAAATCTTTTTGATTATTTTTGAAGTACATTTTTGTAAATAAAAGTTATTGAAAATTTTCAAACGATTTTAATTTTCTCTCAGAATTCATTCCATTTCATTTTTGGTTTAAAGATAATTTTTTAAATTAAAATCTAACTATATGTTTAAAAATTGAACTATTCTGTTGTAAATTCGATTGTATGTTTTTTTAAAACAATTTTCAGTTGAAAATTCATTTCTTCCATCGAAAATGAAACTATTTTTGAATTAAATCTTTTTAAAATAACTATTTTGGTTGATAATTTAACTGTTTTGTTGAAAATTCGATTTTTTTGTTGTTGAAAAAACATTTTCTTATGCTAAAAATTTAATTGTATCATTTTTGGTTGAATTTTTTTGGTAGGAAACTGAACTTTCTCAGTCAAAAATTCTTCTTTTTTCGTAGAAAATTATTTTTCTTGTTTAAAAATTCATTTATTTTAATCAAGAATTCATTTAATTGGATGAAAATGCATTTTTCGTTGAAACTTCTTTTATTTTGGTATAAAATGGTTAAAAGTTCATCTATTTTTTGGAAATTGAACTATTTTGCTGAAAAATTGTTGGTTGTAAATTGATTTTTGATACTGATAATTTAACCGTTTTTCGTTGAATATTTATCTATTTTGATAAAAAAAATTGTTCTGTTATAAAATTGATTTTGAAAATTTGGAAATTCTGTTTTCGGTAGAAAGTTATTGCTTTGAAAATTAAAATATTTGTTTGCAAATTTAATTTTTTTCTTGGGAATTTAAATATTTTGTTGAAACTTTGATTTTTTGGGGTTGATAATTATTTTTCAACTGAAAATTTATCTATTCAATTTTTCGTTGAAACATTATAATTTTAGTTGAAAATTAATTTCTTTCGTTGCAAATTCCATTTTTTGTATGAAAATTTAACTAGTCCATTTTGGATCGAATACTTATTTTTTTTAGTTTAAAATTCGTTTCTATAAATGAAAATTGAACAATTTTGTTGAGCATTTTTTTCATGAAAAATTTTCTTTTTAGTTATAAATTTATCTTCTTTGTTGGCGAATTAATTCTTTAAAAATTAATTTGTTTAAATAAAAATTAATTTCTTTTGTTGATAAAATCGCATTTATTTGGGTTTAAAAATTAATTTTTCAACTGCAAACTTCAGTATAAACTACAATGTTAAGTTAAAAAAATTATTTTTTAAAGTAATTTCTTGGGTTGAAAATCTAACTATTTTGTCGAAAATTTTTTTTTTATTTGTTAAAATCCATTGTTTACTAAAAATATGACTCAGGCATGCAGCACTAAATTTGAAACATTTTAGACCCAGAAGTCTTGTCTCCTATATCTATTTACATAAAGTCAATTATATTTGCCTCTTCGCAATAAGCCTAATGGTTCTAAGGTAACTCGGGATTTCAAAACCTGAATAAATTCGAGAAGCTGCTAGATCGTCATTCGTGAGGTCGGGAGAGCTCGGGTTCCTGCTCGTGCGTTTTCAGATTAACACGAGGCTGGGCTTCGCAGCATTTAACAGAGCCGACTCACCGACACACTACGTTTGAACATATTCTTAGTATATGTAATTTATTTGTATTACTTAAAAAATTAGAAGATTGTGTTATAGAAATTAAGAATGAACAAGTCACTGAAAAGTTGATAAAGATAATTAGGTATAAAATCTAGATCTAGAAAGAATGGGATAAATTTACCATTGTATGACAAATCTTACTGTTGGTTATACATAAATCAATTTTAATAATAATATTTTAAAAATAATAACATGGAAGTAATTGAAGTAATTAATTGAAAATCCTGACCTTGAAATTCCATATTTTATTTTTATGATAAATACTTGTGAAAAGTAAAAAAATAAAAAGTTTTATTTTAATATTGTATTCCTAAAGAGGATAATTCGAATATTTACGTGAACATTCTGGACTATTTAAAGAATACTTTTTATGAACAAAATATTCACTTTATTTTCATATTTCTATTTTAAAAAAAAGAAAACTAAAAAATACTTTAGTGCAATATCAAAAAATGTTTTTTTTTTTACTATTTTATTCTAAAAAAGTATAATACTACGAATTTTTATGTGAACATTCCGGACAATTTAAAGAGATCCTTTTATGCTCAAAAAAAAGGTACACTCTATTCTCATATTTCTATTTAAAAGATAGAAAACTAAAACATACCTAAACATCATATTCAGCTAATTAATTAATTATTTAATTAGTAATATTATTGAAAAATTAAAAGTCAATGAAAATATTTCAGCAAAATTATTTTTCGCAAGCAGGTGCATATTAACAGTTTATTTTTATTTATTTAAATATATATACATATAAATTATAATTATATAAATTAATTAATATAATTATATTATTATGTATACATTATAAGTATATGAGAGCGGAGTGAAAATAATCAAATTAGTCGAATCGTTTGAGCTGAGCGAAAAAATGTGTGGGTTGACATTCAAAAAAAGTAAACAAAAATCTAAAATCGGTTAATATATCTTTTGTTCCCTTGTTTGATTATAAAATTTATTAAATTTTTTAAAATTCCAAAAAATTTCCCTATTTCTTCGAAAATTATGGGGAATTTTTTCTATGTGCAGTTTTTGTATAGGACTCAATAAAAAAAAATTTTTTGCCATTTTCAAAAAATTCTAAATTAAGCAAAAACAATTTGTTTATTTTTAAATTTTTATCATTATTCACTAGAAAAAAACTAAACATAGAAAAAGTTCGCCATAATTTTCGAAGCAATAGGGAAACTTTTTGGAATTTTCAAATAAAAAAAGGGAACAGAAGATATTAACCGATTTCAAAATTATATATATTTTTTTCTTTTTTCGAATGTCTATCCACAAATTTTTTTCGCTCAGCTCAAACGATTTGACCAATTTGATCATTCTCACTCCGCTCTATTATATATACACATATCGAATTTCACATTGAAAAAATGTATTATTAATGTAATCCTGGCTGTACTTCCTAATTGTAGTCAAAGTTTTATAAAAGAAAAAAAGTAAATTAATTATTAAAATAACAATTAGAAACAGGAGTGACAATTTACAAAAAATTTAAACTTGATCATGTGATTTTTTAAATCGCAATACGACGACGTGCGCATATTAGAGCTGCACTCACTTGTTTTCCTAATTTCACAACAAAGGAACACACACATGCCGGTGCGATTAAAGCCTTTGGTATTTACGTGATTGGATATTATTTTTACCTTGAACTTGAGCTTAATCAATAGTTTACTGGTAGTGAATTATTTAAAAAGTGTTTTAAAGTGAAAACAGAATAAAAATAATGTTTCCAAGTGCTACCGATCGATGTGCTTACAGAGACTGTCGAAATACACGAGGAGATGCCGGGATTATTTTATTCTGTTTACCACCGAAAAGCAGTGAAACATTTATCGTATGGTGCCAAAATGCAGGTGAGTA
>NC_046657.1:107420833-107422669 GCF_010883055.1 Belonocnema kinseyi | reverse complement strand
TTATTTAAAATATTACCTAAAGAGAGGTTCCAGGTCAGGAATATCAGAGTTGTTAGCTATAAGAGTGCTTTTATTTTAACTGGGATAAATATTAGTGTTAGGCAGGTAAGGTATTGTGATAAAATATTTTTGAAAAAATTTCAGAATTGTAGAAATGACGTCACATTGAATTTTTTGCTGATTTTTTTAAAATACTACATCCCAGACATTTTTAACCTATTTTACTAAAATTTATAGGTCTTATGTAGAGGTAAGTACCCTTTTTACTGTGAAATTCTAGAAAAAAAGTCAAAATTTCAGGTAAAAAAATTTTTAAAAAAGTTTCATTCTGATTTTTCGTTTTGAGCTCGTATTTTTTCTCACTTTTTTTGTGTGCAAATTATTCCTTATGATGCTTTTAGTTTTCTAAGCCGTGTAGCTTTTTCTCGTTGCCGAGTTATATCGTGCACGTCATTCTCCCGTGCAACGGCAATGTGCATGCAGCGAACAGTTGTTTTTGTTTACTTTCTTAACAGAAAGATTAATTTTTATCAAAAAAGATTAATTTTAACAAAATACATGTATTTTCAACCAAATTTTTTAATTTCGAAAGAAATTTTCAACCAAAAAGATGAATTTTTAACCAAAAAGATTTAATTTCTCTTAAAAAGGTAAGTTTTTGACCAAAATTCGATCATTTTAATTTTCAATTGAAAAAAGTCATGTTTAATAAAAAAAATAATTATTAACTAAAAAGATTAACTTTAAACCAAGATGATATAATTTCTCTAAAAGAAAGATCTGTTTCAGACCAAAAATGAAATCGTTAACTTTTAAGTCGAAAAAATTAATTTTATATAGAAAAAACCTATTTTCCAATCTGAGAGATGAATTTTCAAACAGAAAAAAGAGAAAATATTGTTAACTCAGTTAAAAATTCATTTCTTTGATTGAAGATTCATCATTTTATTAAGAAAATATCTATTTTAGCAGAAAATTGATTTGTTGTTAAAAATTCATCTCTTTCGCTGAAAATTATTTTTTTTTATTAAAAATTAATTTTTTACGTGAAAATTTTTCTGTTCAAATATTTAAAAAAATGGATCTTTTCAAGGAAATTTAATGTTCCTGGTTGAAAAATCATCTTTTCGGTTTGGAAATAGCGCAAATTCTGTAAATGTGCCGAATTTGAAAACTATCTTCAGATTATTTTTGTTGTCAAAACGATTAGACAGAAAAATTATTTTACTCGTTATGTAATATGTGCATAATGTCATCTTTTTTTAGCATTTAGATTTCGTGGGTTTTGAAGTAATTTTAAGGGATTTTACTACTACCATGATTTTGAAGGATGTTAAAGGGACTTTAAGGAATTTTATTAAAAATATGTGTTAAAATTATACAAGGAATTACAACTTTTCTATTTCAAACATTAAAAATCCTGAATTATTTTGCATATTTTTTAAATCTCTTAAAACATTTTGAAATATAAAATTGTCTAATAATAAAATTAATTGTCATAATAAAATCATTGATTAAATAAATTGATTTGTGTTATATGATTGAAATTATGGTTAAAATTTAATTTTTAGGAATTAATCCATCTGCGGTTCAATGGAGGACGATGATTTGCGGCAGCCATTTTCGTGCTCAGGATTTCACAACTCCAGAGCGTCAGAAACTTGTTTGTCGAGCAGTGCCTATTGATTATAGGCAACTGGACAATGCTGTTGATCGTCCTTTTGATAAAGAAAATGTGGTAAGAGTTTATCATAAGGAAAATAGAGCGATTGAAAATACTGTTGCAAATGCTCAATTGCATAGATCTTTATCTCTAAATCATCAATCTGACGTGCT
>NC_046657.1:107413617-107420733 GCF_010883055.1 Belonocnema kinseyi | reverse complement strand
CAACTATTAGACTAGAAGAAATTCCAAAGACTAACAATAGCATTGATCTGGAAACATTTTTATCATCAAATAATGTCACAAACGAAGTGCGTAAAACTATGAATGGGTTGTAAATGAGACCTGATAATTGTGCACAACCTTACACTGATGCTTAGAAGCTTTTAGCGATGCAATGGCATTATAATTCGGCCTCCTGCTATGATAGAATGCGACAAACAGGATTAAAATTGCCTCATCCCAGAACCGTTGAAAAATGGGTCGCTAAGAACGACGTTGCTCCAGGCTTCATAGAATTGTCATTCCAAGATCTCGAAAAGGATCTAAAAACTTTGCCACCTGAAGCCAAGTTGTGCAATGTAAAATGGGATGAAATGTCGAGGGCTGGTGGAAAATATTCAAAAACACACCAGGAAGGGTCCGCACTTCCTGGTAGTGTGGGGATCTTAAATAACACCGCCACAGCGACTCCAATATATATAAGAAAATATACATAATGAGACCACAGCGCCGATGCTACCAAGGGACTCACTAAAAACCACCACCCTTTCTCCTTGGCATAATTCGCCCCGGAACCGCTTTCGCATTACTTCAGGGGGTGCCGTTTTCTTGGCCGTGCTTCGGTCATCTTCCTTCTTGCCAACTTGGCCTTTTCTCCTATTTCTGGGCTTGCTCTTGGACCTGCCCAGCTGTGATGTTACATTCGGCGTACGGGAGGCTTCTTCAACGAGGCTGCCTCCCTATACGCCAAGCATCTCAGCTTCCCCGGCAGATGATCGGTCCGGGGTTTCTCTTCTTCGGCAGCGCAGAGGCAGCACTGTGGCGTACTCTCGCACGCCACAGCCCTATGGCCCTCCTTGCCGCATCTCCAACACATCTTCGACCTATTATGGCCCTCGCAGCCAGCTGCCAGGTGGCAGTAGCCTAGGCAGCGGTACAAGCGCACACTCTCTACTTTCTTATGTACGCGGCAGGACACGCACCCCACCTTGAGGTGTCCCGCGCGTACAAGTGTCTCTGCCAACTCTTCTGTCAGCTCCACGAAAGCCCTCAGATTGCCTCTGAAGGGTCTTTTCGTGAGGCTGACCTTCACCTCACCCACATGCTTATTGCCGAAGTGGCTTCTTACGGCCGTTTCGACCTCCTCTTCGTCTGTTGAGGTATCGAGGTCCAAGACCTCGACCTTCACCCGGGGGACGAGCTCACGCACGTTACCCCCCTCCCCTAGAGCTCCGCGTATTGCCGCTGACAGCTAAGCTCTGCCCTTGCCTGTAGGCCCAAGCTCTACAAGGACCTCTCCGTTTCTGGTCTCTCTGACACCCTTGATTTTTACACCAAGGGCGTCAGGGCTAACCTTTCGCTTGAGGTCCTTGAGAACCTCGGCATAGCTCAAACCCTCGGCCGGTTTGATAAGAACCGCCTGGGGTCAAGCTCTTCTCCTTGGTTTTTTCTGCTTCCTGATGTTGCTGGAAGCAAGCTTCTCTTCTTCTTCGTTCTTGTTTGGACTCGAGGTCGCTGGCCCTGAAGCGTTTGCGGTCCTCGGCTTCTTACGCCTTTGCTTAGAGGGTCCAGCCTCCATGGGACTCAAAGTGGTCTCCCTCTCTCGCTTCCTTTCGCGGGGAGTGGGATTCACCACGGCTTCGTCGGTTTGAGTACCACTTTGGCTGGTCCTCTTCTTGCTCCTTAACTTTCGGGTCATTGCCCTCGTTCTCGCCGTTCGTCCAACGTTCTCGATCAGATCCCTATGAAGACCTTCGGTCGTCACAGTGTGATCGCGAAGTTGGACTATGAGGCTCTCCGCTCTTTGCAGCCCGTCCCTAATTGGGAGCCACATATTCTTCTTCTCCCTGCTGAAAGCCACCATTTTTTCAATGGTGTCATGCAGTAGTTCGAAGAGATCATATGTCTCGCCAAGCTGGACATCCATTTCTGAGATGTCCTTCTTGTTGACGGATATCACCCTGCTAACTCCTTCCTCAGTGACGTCCAAAGGACCTCCAAGCTCCTCACAGAAGCTCCTGTCCAAGTATGTTTGGTCCCCCCCAAAATCCATGAGACCGGCACTGACCACCGGGGCTGAAACCCGATCGGAATCAGTGGGGAGATTGCTACTCCCGTGGGGTATGTTGTTTTTAACATACGCGCTCATCAATGGTTTTATTTCGGGGTTCCTTCCCCTAGCTGGTTTTTGTCCATCTCGGGTTATTTGATTTCCCCGGTACCACCCATATCTCGGAAGCGTTCCCCTATCTGCAACCTGGGGAGGCGCCCGATGGAGGACCAGCAACCCCACACGGGGGTTTCCAGACAATGCCTGTCCCAAGGTGACGATCTCCTGATGATCACTTTCTCACAGGCAATTTTTTTCAAAACTTTTTTTACTACGTACTCTTTTTTTCTGAAAATATTCCAACCATGATGCGCTGTGAACATTTTTTTTGTCACTAACAAGTTCCACCCTTTTGGGCGTGCTTATCACATTTCTGTCTCTCTCGCACACTCAACTTAGAGGTCCCACGCTAGTACACAGCCCTCTTTATAAGTGTGGTCATGTGAACAGCACAGCAGAACAAGTGGAAGCAAAAAAGTACCCTTTCTATGATAATAGTATCTCTAGAAGCAAGGCAAATGCCCCGAACATAGTCCCGTTAAGAATATTTTCAAAAGAAAAAAATGTTTAAAGTTAAAAAATTGAAATATTATTTTATATTTTATAGAAATATTAAATATTAAATACTGCGAAAAAGTGCCTTTGAACTTTCTACATTCTTGTTTGACAATTTGGAAAGTCTTTTTAAACATTTGATTTTTTCATTTTTATCTTCAAATGCGTTACTCGAAATAAAAAATCTTTTTTGAAAATCATGTTTGTCATAAAAAAAATCATGTTTGAAAATATTAAAAGAACAATACAATATACAGCTCGCCTTTCATTTCAGATACGTTGATGATCCGATCTTGTGTGTCAAAGGCGATTATATTCAAATAATCTCTCTAAGACCGAATTATTAGATAATTAATAATTGGTAGTAATTATCTACTAATTGAATTGGTGCGAAATCGTTTACTGGCAATTAGTAGAAATCTACTAATTCAATATGTAACAATAAGTTACTAAATGAATTAGTAACCATATCTACCAAATGAATTAGTAGTTATCTACTAAATGAATTGATATTTATATACCAATTGAATTAGTAGTTATCTAACAAATAGATTAGTAGTTATCTATCAAATGACTTAGTAGATATCTATGAAATGAATTAGTCTCAAATTAGTTTCAAAAGTTTTTAACAGTTAAATAGCGCATAAGGATTTATGATGAGAGCTTTGTCAATGGTATATTTATTAGAATTAAAATTGTGATAAGGAAATGTGCAAGGACCTGACAGAAGCTTTTGGAGCAGCGTCTTGCTTTAGAGTCCTTTATTGAATTTATATAAATCATTCGAGTATATACTTACTAATCAGCTAGGTAACTTATTGCTTCAGCAACAACTATGCGAATTAATTCTTTCCTCTGGTCCTCTCCAAACGAATTTCCTCTAATGTCCGTAACCTCTAATGTCCGCTTCCGTAACACTGTATAAGCAAATCGTTCGCGATTTGTCACAGTGACTGAATCCGGGTGAGTTTCCAGTGCTTTTGAAAATTGCTGCCCACTGAACTCCTCGAATTGCACTTTATTTTTCTGAAAACAACTTTTAAGTTAGCCTCACTTTTTCAACTGCACTTTCCCTGTTCCCTTTAAGGGCATGTGACACAGCTAAATACCTATATTACCGACCTCACTTTATCAGTTCACTGAATGTTTTTTTTAACCTAAGAACTTTTTTTATAAATAAAATATCGGGCTGAAACTTTGGAAAATGTATTAGAGTACAATAAAGTACGTTTAGGTACTGCATTTTGGTAGGAACTTCACTGAAAATCATTTTATCTTTTTTCTGAACCTCGACAATTCTTGAACGTTCGAACTTGTTTTATACATAAAATATGGGTCTCAAACTTTGAGAAATACAAGAGCCGAAAGAAAACTACGTTTAAGTACAAATATTAATAATAAAAGATGTAAAAAAAAATTTCAACTATCAATTCCAGCGGCATCAGCCGGTAACATTGTACACGAAAATACGAACCCTGGTGGTCACTAGACGAGGCTCTAGAGGGATCGTATTTTCGTGTACAACGTTACCGACTGATGCCGATGGGATTGATAGTTGAAAATTTTTGTTTACATCTTTTATTATTAAGCTTTGTACTTAAACATAGTTTTCTTTCGGCTTTTGCATTTTTCAAAGTTTGAGACCGGTATTTTATGTATAAAAAAAGTTCGAACGTTCAAAAAATGTCGAGTTTCAGAAAAAAGATGAAATAATTTTCAGTGAAGTTCCTACCAAAATACAGTACCTAAACGTACTTTATTGTACTCTAATACAGTTTCCAAAGTTTCAGCTCGATATTTTATTTACAAAAAAAGTTCTTAGGTTCAAAAAAACATTCAGTGAACTGAAAAAGTGAGGTCGGTAATATAGGTATTTAGCTGTGTCACATGCCCTTAAACTATTCAATATTCATTTTTTCAGTCTGCCCAGACATATTGGACAAAGCCTGGTTTTTACCCCATCATTAACGGCATTCTCTCAACATGTCCGAACCATCTTAACCGATTTCTTTCCCATATGTGTACTAGCGTCTCTTCTGCACTACATTCTTTTAGAATTGTCTCGTTACTTACTTTGTCCATCAGGGTTTTCCCGCATATTATGCGCATGAATCTCATGTGAATTGCGTTAATTTTACTCTTATCTTTTTCTGGATAAGTCCATGTCTCGCTACCGTATCGTACTGTCGGTACAAATATGGAATTATGTATTGCCATTTTAGCTTTATTTGATATATTTTTATTTCTGATAAGGGGACCTGCTCTACCAATAACCTTCTTACCTTCATTTATTCGTCTATCTAATTCCTCATCTATCTTCCCGTCCCTAGTAAATAAGCTACCAATGTATACGAACTTATCAACTTGTTCAATTCTCTCATCATCTAATAAAATATTGCATAGTGTTTTCTCACTCTTTCCTTCGATCACCATAGTTTTTGTTTTATTTGCGTTAATTTTGAGGCCCATGCTCTTCATGCTTGCATCTAGTTTATTCAACATTCTTTGAAAGTCTTCGATAGACTCTGCCATAACAACTTTATCATCTGCGAACGCTAACCCGCGTACCCTTACTGTTGGAGATTCACACCCTCTTCGTCGAAAAGAGCCATTCCTAAACACTTGTCCATTAATAATATAAATAACCATGAAGATATAACGCATCCTTGTCTAACTCCTTGAATAATATCGAAACAGTCATTCAGTTTCCCGTTCAATCTTAAACTCGCTTTGCTACCTGTATATATTGTTTTTATAGCTTGTAGGATCCATCCATTGACTCCATACTCTTTCAGGACTTCCCAAAGTTTACTTCTATCTACCTTGTCAAAAGCTTTTTCTAGGTCAACAAATGCACAGAAAACTTTTTTTCCTACTCTCAAACTTTTTTCTGTTATTTGCCTTAAGCTAAATATTTCATCCGTACATGACCTTCCTGGCATAAACGCACTTTGGAATTCCTAAATCTTTGCTTCCGTTATTTTCATTACCCTACGAATAAGTATTTTTGAATATATTTTACTTACGGTGCTTAATAAGCTAATCCCTCTGTAATTATTCCACTCGCTTTTATCTCCCTTTCTCTTGTATATTGGTACGATAATCGCTTTTTTCCAATCGTGTGGGATGTCTCCCATCTCAAAACATCTTCTTCTGCTCTAATTGTATCTTTACTTTCTTTAACTAATCGTTTAAGTATCCTGTTTTCGCGTCTATAATCATTTCTACGTCTATTTCTTTTTTCATTGCTAAGACCTGCGATGTTCAGCGTTCTCTTGTACGCTTCTCTTTTTGCTTTTTGGGCAGCCTGAATTTCATCATTCCACCACGCATCACCAGACATTCTTCCTACAATTGCGGTACCATACACTTCCGTCGTACATCTAACAAGGATATCCCGTAACATTGTCCAGGCGCCCTCTATATCTTTGTTTTTTATACGGTGCTCCCATGTTGCCCTATCTATGGTTTCGATTATCTTGTTTCGGAAATCTATTCGCACATCCGGTTTTTGTAGGTTCTCAATTTTGAATTGCGTTTGTTTTGCTTTCTTGGTTCTCTTTTTTCTCCATCCCCGACCTAAGTTAATTTTTGAGATCACAAGGTAATGATCAGTATTGCATTCAGGACCCCTCATGACTCTTGTATCATTGACTAACTCTCTTAGTCTTTCATCCGCTACAACAAAGTCAATTATACTGCGGCTATTTCCTTTACACCAGTTGTACATGTGGATCATTTTATGCCTTAACCAAGTATTTGTAATAAACAGACCCCTTTCTAAGCATAGACCAACTAATTTATTTCCGTTATAGTTTGTTCTTGGATCTCCAAAATTACCTAATACTCTTTCTGTATCCTGATTTTGGATGCCCACCCAACCGTTCATGTCTCCTAGTAGAATTACTCTTTCCCCATGTTCGCAAATATTTATTGTGTCATTTAAAGTGTCCCAGAAGGCGTCTTTTACTTCTCTAGGATCACTATCAACCGGCGCGTAGCATACTATGATAAATAGTTTTCTGATTCTTACTTTCATTCTAGCCCACAGCAGTCCGGGAGACACGAAACCATGGTCTCCGAGATGCTGCTTTACTCTTTCATTCAAAATCAGACCTACTCCTTGTTTACCATGTGATTCACAGTCTACTCCTGACCATATTTCAAATCCGCCTTTCAACACGCCGTTTTTTATGTCTTTGGTTTCGCAACCCTGTTTCTTTGTTTCAGACACACATAAAATGTCTAGTTTCTTCACGTCCATAGTTTCACGCAATTCTTTTACCTATAGATCATTTACTCCCCTAGCATTCCAAACACCCAGTCTCCATTCGTCGCCTGAAACATGACCTTTTAGATTTTCCGTGTGCATGCCTTTTGTCATTAAAAGTTCCAGTCCTTTCCGAGGCTATTTTTTAGTTTGTATTATTCATTGTTTAGATTATACGCCCAAC
>NC_046657.1:107411300-107413517 GCF_010883055.1 Belonocnema kinseyi | reverse complement strand
TTAAAATTTATAATCATCTTGCTCCTTAGAGATGTTTTAATTCAACAGAACACTGAATGATTGACGATCAAAAATGAAATACATGTTCTAGGTTAACTTTTAGGTTAGAATATTTAGATAGTAAATATTTTATGTAAAAATCGATGAAAATTTATTTCAAATTTATTATTATGTTAAGAAAAGTTAATTAAAGCTTAAAATAAAAATAGTTAAAAAATATAAATTGAGATAACATGACACTTTCTTGATTAAAACTAAAAAACCAGCAGAAAGTATTTACAAATATATTCAATAAATTATGTTTTCCTGGAAATACATATCTACTCATTAAATTAGTGAATTGGTATACTAAGCAGATTAGTAGAATAGCCTTATCAATTCATTTAGTAACCTAAACCTTACCATTTCAATTAGTAGAAAGTGATGCAATGCTACTAATTGAATTAGTAGAATTTCTACTAATTCGGATTTAGAGATATTAATCACATTTTCAATTCTTACAATAATAATTTGCAATTTACCATTTATCTTGAAGAAAATAATGTTCTTCATTTTTAGACATTTCTCTTATGAGAGATAATAATAACATTATTACTAACTGATACCAAAGGCCCTACACTCAGAGAAATGATTGGATAGGCTGACCCGTAAGTTGGTTGCTATGGCCAACTTTGTTGGACGCTGGGGCGCCATCCAATTAGTTGGCTGAGGAACCCACTTTTAATGGACACGGTACAAAAGGTACTCTATTACATGTATACTCCAAGATGAATAGGAAGTATTTCATCAAAATGTTAATATTTACCAAGTTATTCGCATTTTCCCTTCTTTTTCCCATTTTTTCTATCGCCTGCTGTATCTTTAGCACCACGAATAATTTGTAATGCCTACGCCACTGACCCACGCTGGGTCTGGGAAACTTGACATTCGTCATGGTAATAAAGATCGAACGTATCTCGCCGACAAAACATAAACTTTAACAATAATAAATAATGGATATTTTAAAGTAAAGCGATTTTGTTGTTTAATTTTTATAATCATATTCACCTTTATTACAACTTTCTACGATAATCAGAAGCTGAGAACGTGACTCTGATTATGATTATTTATAGCAGAATAAGGTATTGTTTTAACTAAAAGTGGCTGACGTCAATTCTTTGCATCAGACTTACTTTATTCGTGTACTAATTTTGAGCACACCTCCTTTTAAATTGCGAAAGATACAGCAGGTGATAGAAAAAATGGGTAAAAGAAGGAAAAATGCGAATAACTTGGTAAATATTAACATTTTGATGAAATACTTCTTATTCATCTTGGAGTATACATGTAATAGAGTACCATTTGTCTTTTAATAATTTTCGGAAAAAATCACTTGTTGTCAATAAAAAGGGCTTTATATTGTTATGGTATTTCTTTAATCGATGTTTGCTCCAAATATATCAATTTGATCAAAAAATGATATAACATTGAAAATATGCATCTCTGTGAGTGGGCCAACTTTTGTTTCAAACTTTTTTCTGTAAAATCAATTTCAAGAAATTTCACCTGAATGTCCGGCGACTTCGAAGCCGCCTGACAGCACTTTTGCATCCAGGTAAGTGCCTGGCAATGCGCAGGTGCTATTTCTAATGTCAGCCCCTATATGTACACCAATTTTTAACCTTATACGAGTCACGTTAGTTAAGTGCCAAAAATTCGTGCCTTTGACAGGTCGCCAGGCACCCATTTTTACGTTCCTCATCATCAGACGAACATCTCATGTGAAAATTGGCCTTATCCGTATCACGTTCCCATTTACGTTGTGAGCCCACGGTCTATAAGGTACAAATAATTTTTTTGAATATTACTTTTCGGCTCATTGACGTGCAACATTTTCACCTTTAAAATGATACCTCTTTCATTTACCTACCATTTTTTCTTCACATACTTATTCAACGTCAAAGAAAGAAAACTCGAATTTTCTCGCCGATAGAAATTCATTATTCGCACGGCGTTTTTTATCAGAATTATTTCGATTTATTTATTTATTCCTAAACGGATACAGCTTACAATTACTTAACCGAAGTAAATAGCAGCTGACCACGGCCGATATTTTAACTCTCTACTGCCCTCCAACGATTTACCTGGAGTTACTCTTTGTGCGGCCAGACTCGTTCGCTCCAATAGTGCTTACTTTGGGCGTTCTATGGGTATGCCCAATGTATAGTAAGCCCAATT
>NC_046657.1:107409511-107411200 GCF_010883055.1 Belonocnema kinseyi | reverse complement strand
AGATCGATTAAAATCTTCAGATAGTTGAGGTTATGTTTATTGTCAGTAACTCCGAAGGCTCCGAAGCAAAGTTACCGAAGAGGGTCAACTTTTATCGGTGTCGGGAGGGTATTTCATGGTGTGACGTCAGCTAGCAAGATGTCAAATTCATATTCCTCATTTTTTGATACAATAGATCATTTTTTTATAGGGGGTGCTGGGAAAGTGGTTCCAGATGTGATCAATCACTCTTCCACCGTCAATTGCTATAACGTATTTCTTTTAAAAGGGAGCTGTATAAGGGGTTCAAGATGTGACCAATCACTCTTCTGTGACTAGTCACTGAAACGTATTTTTTTAAAGGGGGAGTTGGAAAAGGGGATCGAGATTTGGCTAATCACTCTTCTGTACATGGCGCTAAAACATGTTTTCAAAGAAAGAGCTGGAAAAGGGGTTTGAAATGTGACCAATCACTTTTTTGTGACCATTCGCTACAAACTAATTTTTTAAGGCGGGAACTGGAAAAGGGGTTTGAGATAGGACCAATCACTCTTCTGTGACCAGTCGCTAAAAGGTATTTTTTTAAAGAGTGAGCTAAAAAAGGTGTTTGAGATGTGACAAATCACTCTTCTGTAACCAGTCGCTATAACTAATTTTTTTTAAAGGGGGAGCTGGAAAAGCGGTTCGAGATGCGACTAATCACTCTTGTGTGACCAGTTGCTGAAACTTATTTTTGCATAGGTTGAGATGGAAAAGGGGTTCAAAATGTGATCAATCACTCTTTCGTGGTCAATACCTGTAAAGTTTTTTTTTAAATAGGAAGCTGGAAAAGGGATTCGAGATGTGACGAATTACTCTTCTGTGACCATACGCTAAAACGTATTTTTTTAAAGGGGAGCTGGAAAAGGGGTTCGAGTTGTGATCAATCACTCTTCCGTGGCCAATTACTATAACGTATTTTTTAAATAGGAAGCTGGAAAAGGGGTTTGAGATGTGACCAGTCGCTAAAACATAATTTTGTAAAGGGGGAGCTGGAAAAGGGGTTCGAAATGTGACCAATGACTCTTTTGTGATCAGTCGGTAAAACGTATTTTTTTAACGGGTTTTTAACGTATTTAAACACCGCTCCCTGAGCTATCGGACAATTGAAAATATTTTTCACCAAAACTCGGTATGGCTTATAACGAATATTTCAAACTTGAGTTTTTTGAAAACGGCGACAAAATTTACAATTTTTGTTCTCCCGTTGTTAATGTGTTTGTTACTCTTGATTGTATGCCAATTTGTGTATACGTTTACAAATTGATATTCCTAATTTTTTGATGAAATAGTAAAATTTAGTTAAATTAGAAAAAGATTTTTCCGGAAAAATAGTTTCCGTGATGTCAAAATTTGCCGGATTAAAATATTGAAGTCCGGCAAAAATATCGGATATGTATACACAACGATAATTTAAATCAAAGTAAATATTCTATTCTTGCAAAATTTCAGCACGAATATCTGTTCGCAGGCTATTTGTCCAGAATTCTGGTCGAACAAACACTCCGTAATAATTTACAATTTGAAGGAAGTATGTGGTTCTTGTTCGAGAGCCCAGCTGATGCCGCTTTTTTTTCAGGGGATCGTCCTCGGTTTTCTTCACCGCGGGGAAAGGGTTCGAAGGCCAGAGTGAGGCTCTGAGGCACAAGTTGGGTTTCTTCTGGCACTTGA
>NC_046657.1:107407448-107409411 GCF_010883055.1 Belonocnema kinseyi | reverse complement strand
TAAAATATAAAAAGGTTCCATCTGAAATGGGTGAGTAAAACAAGACAGTGGCACGGTAACAATTTAAGCAGTTATTATAAACGAGGTAGTTGGATGAGGCAGCCAACCCGCCGCTTCGCCGCACCAACTCGGTTGGTTGGCACAACCAACACTACCGTGTCCTTTAAAAGTGGGTTCCTCAGCCAACTAATTGGATGGCGCCCCAGCGTCCAACAAAGTTGGCCATAACAACCAACTTACGGGTCAGCCTATCCAATCATTTCTCTGAGTGTAAGGCCTTTGGTATCAGTTAGTAATAATGTTATTATTATCTCTCATAAGAGAAATGTCTAAAAATGAAGAATATTATTTTCTTCAAAGATAAATGGTAAATTGCAAATTATTATTGTAAGAATTGAAAATGTGATTAATCTCTCTAAATCCGAATTAGTAGAAATTCTACTAATTCAATTAGTAGCGTTGCATCACTTTCTACTAATTGAAATGGTAAGGTTTAGGTTACTAAATGAATTGATAAGGCTATTCTACTAATCTGCTTAGTAATGCCAACTCACTAATTTAATGAGTAGATATGTATTTCCAGGAAAACATAATTTATTGAATATATTTGTAAATACTTTCTGCTGGTTTTTTAGTTTTAATCAAGAAAGTGTCATGTTATCTTAATTTATATTTTTTAACTATTTTTATTTTTAGCTTTAATTAACTTTTCTTAACATAATAATAAACTTGAAATAAATTTTCATCGATTTTTGCATAAAATATTTACTATCTAAATATTCTAACTTAAAAGTTAACCTAGAACATGTATTTCATTTTTGATCGGCAATCATTCAGTGTTCTGTTGAATTAAAACATCTCTAAGGAGCAAGATGATTATAAATTTTAATTTATGCTAGTATATTATCCCCCCTCTCCCAACCCTCCCTTATTAACTGAAGTTTTTGGTGGGACTGACGTTAGTACTACCATCTCCACCATATGACGATTTGATACTTAACTTTGACATGATTTCGACTCAGAAAATAAACTTATTGCATAAAGATGTTAGTTGGGCGTATAATATAAACAATGAATAATACAAACTAAAAAAAAGCCTCAGAAAGGACTGGAACTTTTAATGACAAAAGGCATGCACACGGAAAATCTAAAGGTCATGTTTCAGGCGACGAATGGAGACTGGGTGTTTGGAATGCTAGGAGAGTAAATGATCTATAGGTAAAAGAATTGCGTGAAACTATGGACGTGAAGAAACTAGACATTTTATGTGTGTCTGAAACAAAGAAAAAGGGTTGCGAAACCAAAGACATAAAAAACGGCGTGTTGAAAGGCGGATTTGAAATATGGTCAGGAGTAGACTGTGAATCACATGGTACACAAGGAGTAGGTCTGATTTTGAATGAAAGAGTAAAGCAGCATCTCGGAGACCATGGTTTCGTATCTCCCAGACTGCTGTGGGCTAGAATGAAAGTAAGAATCAGAAGACTATTTATCATAGTATGCTACGCGCCGGTTGATAGTGACCCTAGAGAAGTAAAAGACGCCTTCTGGGACACTTTAAATGACACAATAAATATTTGCGAACATGGGGAAAGAGTAATTCTACTAGGAGACATGAACGGTTGGGTGGGCATCCAAAATCAGGATACAGAAAGAGTATTAGGTAATTTTTGAGATCCAAGAACAAACTATAACGGAAATAAATTAGTTGGTCTATGCTTAGAAAGGGGTCTGTTTATTACAAATACTTGGTTAAGGCATAAAATGATCCACATGTACACCTGGTGTAAAGGAAATAGCCGCAGTATAATTGACTTTGTTGTTGCGGATGACAGACTAAGAGAGTTAGTCAAAGATACAGGAGTCATGAGGGGTCCTGAATGCAATACTGATCATTACCTTGTGATCTCAAAAATTAACTTAGGTTGGGGATGGAGAAAAAAGAGAACCAAGAAAGCAAAAC
>NC_046657.1:107406021-107407348 GCF_010883055.1 Belonocnema kinseyi | reverse complement strand
GATGTTTTCTCCAAATATATCAATTTGATCAAAAAATGATATACCAATGAAAATATGCATCTCTGGGAGTGGGCCAACTTTTGCTTCAAACTTTTTCCTGTATAATCAATTTCAAGAAATTTCACCTGAATGTCCGGCGACTTCGAAGCCGTCTGGCAACACTTTTGCATCCAGGTAGGTTCCTGGCAATGCGCAGGTGCTACTACTAATGTCAGCCCTTATATGTACACCAATTTTCAACCTTATCCGAGTCACGTTAGTTAAGTGCCAAAAATTCGCACCTTTGACAGGTCGCCACAGGTAAACGTATCCACTCACACCTGCCAGGCACCCATTTTTACGTTTCTCATCATCCGAAGAACATATCATGTGAAAATTGGCCTTATCCGTATCACGTTCCCATTTACGTTGTGAGCCCACGGTCTATTACATATCTGAAAATCTGATGAAAAGTAAGGAAATCTGATAGTTTTTAAAAACAGTGAACTGTGAAGCATAGTTTTGTATTGAAAAAATAATAGGAAAAATTTGAAAAAAATCATGGCGGTACTTTAAACATTTATGAAAAAATTGCCCTTGATAAATTTGCAAAATATAAATAATTGTTTGTTTTTTGTGAATAAATGTGCGACGGAACTATCTTCAGTTCTAATGAAGATAATGAAGTGATTTAAATTGTAGGTAGTTAGTTCAACTATCTGTAATAATTTACAATTTGAAGGAAGTATGTGCTTCTTGTTGTCTTCGTACAAATTACGATATTTGAAGTCAGTTTTTTATATAGGATAGCAAGTGCGAGAGCCCAGCATGGTGTCGTTTTTTCAGGGGATCGGCCTCGGTTTTCCGCAACACAGGGAAAGGGTTTGAAGGCCAGAGTGTGGCTCGGAGGCACAATTTGGGTAGGTCGGGTTGAGGAAAACCGAGGAAGATCCCCTGAAAAAACGGCATCACGTTTGGCTCTCGCACTTGCTTTCCTATATAAAAAACTGACTTAAAATAGCGCAATTTGTGCGAAGACAACAAGAAACACGTACTTCCTTCAAATTGTAAATTATTACAGATAATTCAACTAACTACCTCCAATTTGAACCACTTCATTATCTTCATTAGAACTGAAGATAGTGCGGTCGCATATTTATTCACAAAAAACGAATAATTATTTATATTTTGTAAATTTTTGGACGGCAATCTGTTCAGAAATGTTAAATGTACCACCATGATTTTCTTTTAGATTTTTCCTATTATTTTTTCAATAAAAAACTATGCTTCAAAGTTCACTGTTTTTAAAAGCTATCAAATTTCCTCACTTTTCATCGTATTTTCAGAT
>NC_046657.1:107404593-107405921 GCF_010883055.1 Belonocnema kinseyi | reverse complement strand
ACGCCACTGACCCACGCTGGGTCTGGGAAACTTGACATTCGTCACGGTAATAAAGATCGAACGTATCTCGCCGACAAAACATAAACTTTAACAATAATAAATAATGGATATTTTAAAGTAAAGCGATATTGTTGTTTAATTTTTATAATCATATTCGCCTTTATTACAACTTTCTACGATAATCAGAAGCTGAGAACGTGACTCTGATTATGATTATTTATAGCAGAATAAGTTATTGTTTTAACTAACAATGGCTGACGTCAATTCTATGCATAAGACTTACTTTATTCGTGTACTAATTTTGAGCTCACCTCCTCTTAAATTGCTAAAGATACAGCAGGTAATAGAAAAAATGGGAAAAAGAAGGGAAAATGCGAATAACTTGGTAAATATTAACATTTTGATGAAATACTTTTTATTCATCTTGGAGCATACATGTAATAAAGTACCTTTTGTCTTTTAATAATTTTCGAAAAAAATCACTTGTTGTCAATAAAAAGGGCTTTATATTGTTATGGTATTTCTTTAATCGATGTTTTCTCCAAATATATCAATTTGATCAAAAAATTGTATAACATTGAAAAAATGCATCTCTGTGAGTGGGCCAACTTTTGTTTCAAACTTTTTCCTGTAAAATCAATTTCAAGAAATTTCACCTGAATGTCCGGCGACTTCGAAGCCGCCTGGCAGCACTTTTGCATCCAGGTAAGTGCCTGGCAATGCGCAGGTGCTATGTCTAATGTCAGCCCTTATATGTACACCAATTTTCAACTTTATACGAGCCACGTTAGTTAAGTGCCAAAAATTCGCGCCTTTGACAGGTCGCCAAGCACCCATTTTTACGTTCCTCATCATCAGACGAATATCTCATGTGAAAATTGGCCTTATCCGTATCACGTTCCCATTTACGTTGTGAGCCCACGGTCTATAAGCTACAAATAATTTTTTTGAATATTACTTTTCGGCTCATTGACGTACAACATTTTCACCTTTAAAATGATACCTCTTTCATTTAGCTACCATTTTTTCTTCACATACTTATTCAACGTCAAAGAAAGAAAACTCGAATTTTCTCGCCGACAGAAATTCATTATTCGCACGGCGTTTTTTATCAGAATTATTTCGGTTTATTTATTTATTCCTAAACGGATACAGCTTGCAATTACTTTTCCGAAGTAAATAGCAGCTGACCACGGCCGATATTTTAACTCTCTACTGCCCTCCATCGATTTACCTGGAGTTACTCTTTGTGCGGCCAGACTCGTTCGCTCCAATAGTGCTTACTTTGGGCGTTCTATGGGTATGCCCAATGTATAGTAAGCCCAATT
>NC_046657.1:107403357-107404493 GCF_010883055.1 Belonocnema kinseyi | reverse complement strand
TAATTACAGAGGGATTAGCTTATTAAGCACCGTAAGTAAAATATATTAAAAAATACTTATTCGTAGGGTAATGAAAATAACGGAAGCAAAGATTTGGGAAGTTCAAAGTGGGTTTATGCCAGGAAGATCATGTACGGATGAAATATTTAGCTTAAGGCAAATAACAGAAAAAAGTTTGAGAGTAGGAAAAAAAGTTTTCTGTGCATTTGTTGACCTAGAAAAAGCCTTTGACAAGGTAGATAGAAGTAAACTTTGGGAAGTCCTGAAAGAGTATGGAGTCAATGGATGGATCCTACAAGCTATAAAAGCAATATATACAGGTAGCAAAGCATAATATGCGGGAAAACCCTGATGGACAAATTAAGTAACGAGACAATTCTAAAAGAATGTAGTGCAGAAGAGACGCTAGTAGACATATGGGAAAGAAATCGGTTAAGATAGTTCGGACATGTTGAGAGAATGCCGTTAATGATGGGGTAAAAACCAGGCTTTGTCCAATATGTCTGGGCAGACTGCTCTCATCAGATCACTTGATTGCATTATAAAAATGCGTCCGTGACTGATGATACATACCGGGACAGCCCCGTGCAAAATGATCAAATAAAAATCCAATTAACCAAAAATGCCTTCGACATGTTGGGCAGTATAAGCCTGTGACATTTCAACACGGAAATGTTTTTATATTATTATGCTACAGAATAAATAAAATTTAATTTAGTTAGTTATATGTTACGGGATTTTAGCGCAAACGTGTGATTAATGCGAAGAAAATAAGGAAATCAAAACAGCGTTCTCAAAAATGTGAAAATAAAATTTATCAAAATTTTCTAAAATCTTTGATAGATCAAATAAAATTTTGTATTACAACTTTAATAAGTTTTGAAACGAATTACAGCGCTGAAATTAAATGGTGTCCCATCTATAGCGCATGCGCAATCAGGCTGCTGCTGCCTAGACGCTGCTGCTATGTTATGTTTCCAAAACATTACGGTTAGGCAGTTTGTTAATAAGTGGACTCTCAAGAGGATTGTAACTCCAATTGATGAATCGTCTTGTGAAACAAAAATGTTATTGTTTGTGAAATATTCATTGTGTTTTTAAAATGGGTAAGTTTTTTCTGAAAAAATGAATATTGA
>NC_046657.1:107401790-107403257 GCF_010883055.1 Belonocnema kinseyi | reverse complement strand
AATCAAGAGTAACAAACACATTAACAACGGGAGAACAAAAATTGTAAATTTTGTCGCCGTTTTCAAAAAACTCAAGTTTGAAATATTCGTTATAAGCCATACAGAGTTTTGGTGAAAAAATTTTCAATTGTCCGATAGCTCAGGGAGCAGTGTTTAAAGACGTTAAAACCCGTTAAAAAAATACATTTTACCGACTGATCACAAAAGAGTCATTGGTCACATTTCGAACCCCTTTTCCAGCTCCACCTTTACAAAATTACGTTTTAGCGACTGGTCACATCTCTAACCCCTTTTCCAGCTTCCTATTTAAAAAAGTATGTTATTGCAATTAGTCACGGAAGTGTGATTGGTCACATCTTGTATATCTCGAAGCCCTTTTCCAATTCCTCCTTTTAAAAATACGTTTTATTGAATAGTCACAAAAGAAGGGTTGGTCTAATCTCGTGCCCTTTTTCCAGCTCTCCCTTTACAAAATTACGTTTTAGCGTCTGGTCACAGAAGAGTGATTCGTCACATCTCGAATCCCTTTTCCAGCTTCCTATTAAAAAAATACGTTATAGCAATTGTCCACGGAAGAGTGATTGATCACAACTCGAACCCCTTTTCCAGCTCCCCTTTAAAAAAATTAGTTACAGTGACTGTTCACATAAGAAAGATTGGTCACATTTCGAATTCCCTTTCAAGCCCCCCCTTTAAAAAAATCTGGTTTAGCTACTGGTCACAAAATAGTCATTGGTCACATATCGAACCTTTCTTCCAGCGGCCTCTTTAATAAATTCGTTTTAGCGGTTGGTCACAAAAGATTGATTGATCCAATCTCGAACCTCTTTTCCAGTTCCTCCTTTAAAAAAAATACGTTTTAGCAACTGTTCACTGAAGAGTGATTGGTCAAATCACAAACCCCTTTTCCAGCTCTACCTTGGAAAAAAAATTCGTTTTAGCGTCTGGTCGCAGAAAACGTATTTGTCACATCTCAAACTCCTTTTCCAGCTTCCCCTTTAAAAAAATAGATTTTAATGAACGGTCACAAAAGAGTGATTGGTCACATCTCGAACCCCTTTTCCAGCTTCCACTTTAATAAAAAAAGGTTATAGGTACTGGCCACGAAAGAGTGATTAATCACATTTTGAACACCCTAGTCCATCTCACCCTATGCAAAAATAAGTTTCAGCAACTGGTCACAGAAGAGTGATTGATCCAATCTCGAACCTCTTTTCCAGTTACCCCTTTAAAAAATTACGTTTTAGCAACTTTTCACTGAAGAGTGATTGGTCAAATCACAAACCCCATTTCCAGCTCAACCTTGAAAAAAATATTCGTTTTAGCGACTGGTCACAGAAAACGTATTTGTCACATCTCAAACTCCTTTTCCAGCTTCCCCTTTAAAAAAATAGATTTTAGTGAATGGTCAAAAAAGAGTGATTGGTCACATCTCGAACCCCTTTTCCAGCTTCCTCTTAAAAAAAA
>NC_046657.1:107400622-107401690 GCF_010883055.1 Belonocnema kinseyi | reverse complement strand
AATGAAATATCAGCAGCCAGTGCGATTGCATACGCTGAAGAAGGAAAATTCAGTGAAGATACTCTTCTATCTGAAAACCTTGACCTTCAGACCAGCATCCAATACTCTATCATCGAAGAGAACAATGATTTATATAGTGAGGATGATGATGATGATGATGATGATGATGATGATGATGATGATGATGATGATGATGATGATGATGATGATGATGATGATGATGATGATGATGATGATGATGATGATGATGATGATGATGACAGTATTGAAAACAAGGATAACGGAAATCATGACTCACAGAATCAGAATTTCCATGTCAATGCTGACGAATTCGTGAGCCAGTTATACGAATTTGAAAAGGTCGATTCAATTCTACCTTTTCAAGCGTATAGCGGTACCTATGAAGGTAGCTCAATTTCATATTTCTCTGGCTATGCAGCACATGCAAAAAACAAGAAATGGGATTGCGATCAGTATTTTCAAGTCCTGTTGAAGCCTACAAAAGACGCAGGAGATGTTGATGATACTTTCATCGAATGTCGCGAATACGAAAGTAAGTCTTCGTATAAAGTAACCCTTTTGAAGAAACCTTCTGTTAAATTTCGCGAGATCGTAACAGGGAATTTGATTTCATTAGAGAGGATCATTAAACAAGTACGTTATCAGGCGAAAGTGAAAGAGATGATCGAAAAGACAGCCATTCGCGACATCAGTTCAGTATACCCTGATTGGTTCGCAGAATCTGATCCTTGCTACGAACATAGACTCCTTGCAATGAGATGCTTATTTAAAGCAAAATTGCATCGTGTTTGCACAGTCGACAATAGAGAAGCCAGGGCAGTCAATCTTCAAAAGCGAAGTGATAATGCTGCTAAAAAAGGATGGCGGGGATCAACAAGCGAAAGAACAGCACAATGGAGGATGTCAAATCTTCGCGCAAATTAAAAAACTTAATGCATGTCTAATCAGAAAAATTATTTTTTGCAAGTAGGTACGTATTATTAGTTCATTTTTATTTATATAAATATATAGTATATGTATATATTTATATAAATAAAAATGAACTAA
>NC_046657.1:107395321-107400522 GCF_010883055.1 Belonocnema kinseyi | reverse complement strand
CAAAAACTATTTTCGGGTAAAGTCGCTTAAGATAGGAACCAAAAATGTATACCACACCTATGTAACAAAATCTAAGAACAATAAAGAACATTTTTAACTAAATTAACTTAACTGCACTGTCAATTCGTTCTGACTTTTCGTTTACAATCGTTCATTACTGACGTCTTTCTTTCTGAAATTTATATAATGGCTCCTAAAGTTAGTGGTAAAGCCGTGAAAAAAGCTGGCAAAGCCCAGAAGAACGTCGCTAAGACCGACAAGAAGAAGAAGCGTAAGAGGAAGGAAAGTTATGCTATCTATATCTACAAAGTCTTGAAGCAGGTGCACCCTGATACAGGAGTTTCCAGCAAGGCAATGAGTATCATGAACAGCTTCGTCAACGACCTCTTTGAACGTATTGCCGCTGAATCTTCTCGCTTGGCTCATTACAACAAGAGATCCACCATCACATCTCGGGAGATCCAGACTGCTGTCAGGCTTATTCTTCCTGGTGAACTAGCCAAGCACGCCGTGTCTGAAGGTACCAAAGCTGTCACCAAGTACACCAGCTCTAAATAAATTATGTTAACATTTTGCTGAACCATAAAATCGGCCCTTTTCAGGGCCAACATGTTTTGTAACGGAGGTATACCTTTTGTTCGAACTGCATTTACTGCAATTTTCACGGGGCAAGTGACACGCACAAAAAAAGCGACTGTTTAAATTTTATTGGAAATTCGTTACCTGTCTCACCACTAATCCGTCCTTCCTTTCTATAATTATTACGTTTTTCTACCTAAACACCTTCACCCAAACACATTATTACTTGAGAGTTTAGGTCTTATTGTTCTGATACCTACGAATTTCGACTTTGTAGGTAAAATGTTCACCATTGTTTTTTAAAGTATACAAAATAACTGCATTGTTTCCTGCTTGGTCCAGCATGCCATAAAACACCCGTAATGGCCATTTTTTGTAATACAAGCAACTAAATAATGTTTACACGCCATTCGAAGGTATCGGTGCCGCTTTTAGTTTTATATGAAAAAAAAAAACAACTACTTCTGGCTTCTGAGTTTTATCATCGATTTTTCCGCTCTTATAAGTCTTTTTGAAAAAGTGCCTAAAATGCATTTGTACTATTTGACTGGAAATTTAGCTATCCTATAAAGTTGAAATTGTTTCTTTTTTACGAGAAAGTTCCTTTTCTTTTGTGATGATAATTTATTTTTTCAACATAAAATTCCTCTTTAGGATCCGCTTAATATTCTCTTAGAACAATGCTAGAGGAAATTTTTAAAAATAAAAATCATTAATATTTTTCACAGGAATCTTGAGTACATTTTGTTATTATCGAAAAAGCTTAAAAAATCAAAGATCTTCAAAAATATATATTTTGTTCAATAATTTTTGGAATCATTCCAATTTTTTTTATTATTTTTGAATCTCTTCAAAACTTCTAAATATCTTTTAAACCAATAGAATTTTTTCGAAAGTAATAATTCTTAATTCTCTATACATTCTTCCAAATTTGCTTTTGTTTTAAACTATTTTTAGGTATTTTGTAAAAAAATTAGCTTAAAAATATAATTGAAAACTTCCCCAGAAATCTTAAGAAAATTTTGTCATTTACTTCAAACTTTAAAAATCCTTAATCAATCCTGCAAAATAAAATCCCTTAAAAGTTTCTAATTTTACTTTAAAATTTTTGAAATCTTTCGAAGTCTTCTGAAATGTTCTGTTAAAATTAAATTTTCTAAGATAAAAGTATACTTTTAATTTTCATATAAATCTCAATGAATTTTTCGTATATAATTTTATTTTTAATTATTTGGAATCTTATGAATTGTATTTGAACTTCTTTCAAAACTTCTGAATATCGTTTAACATTAATCGACTTTTTCCTACCATCTTTAATAAAACCTGCTAGATTTTTTACTCGGAAATAAGAGTTCAATAAAAATGTAAATTTTCAATTTAAGAAAATTTTTTCACCAAATAATTGAATATAAATATTTATGTGAAGTTTCCACCAAGAAGAATAATCTTCTATTGAGTGCAAACATAAATGAAATAGTTAAGTTTTACCAAAACACAACGAATTTTCTACAAACTAGTTACATTTTTCTCGGAACAAATTAATATTGAAGTGAGAAAATTAAGCTTGAACCAAGATTATTTTTCTACCAAAAAAGACGAATAAATTTTTAGAAAAAAGAATTTTAATAAAAAAATAACGATTTTAACAAAATAGTACAGTTTTCCATAAAAAACAAATCAATTTGAATCAAACAGATGCCTTCTTAACCAAAAAATATGAACTTTCCACTACAAGAAATGAATTTCCGAAACAGATGAATTTGTAAATTAATCAGACAAATTAAAAACAAAATAGTCTAATTATTATTTGAAAGATTCAGTTTGACTTTTTAACATCAAAGTATAAGTTTAAAAAAGAAAATAAATCTATAAATGTACTTGAATTTACAACCTAAAGAGACCAAACATTTTCATTTTTATCAAAGATTTTGTGTAATCTTCGAATTTGAGTGTAATAAACCCCATGGGCTGAAGTGGATCCCAAAGGGACAACAGCTTAATTTTATTGTGGGGAATCCGAAAAATGAAATTTACTATTTCTGTGTACAATGTCCAGTTTAAATCTCTCAGGTACGCCAGTCTGATAAGAATCCAAGCCATAATTCCGGGCGCGGACAATGGGGTTTGCGCTGGATGCAATGCGTGAGGTCAAAATGCGAGTTCTCGCATTGGATTAAAGGCGGGCAAACCTGATATTTTGCAATTAGTATCCATTGTACTTATAATCCTTTAGTATTCGCAATGCTCATTTCACTTTTTTTTGAATGAAGGAATCAAGCGCGAGACCGAAGTAAATGTAGAGTCTTCCTTCCTAGAGTTCAGACAGCGCTGAAGAATTAAGCAAAAGGGATGGTAAAATCTCTAACCACTGGTTAAAAATAGGAGGTGACATGTTGAAATCGAATAGATTACAAACAACGTTAAAAATATTTGGTGGCCCTGAAAAGGGCCGATTGTGTACAATCAATTCTGAATTTAACCTCCGAAACCATATAAAGTACGTCCTTGACGTTTCAAAGCATAGACAACGTCCATAGCAGTGACAGTCTTCCTCTTGGCATGCTCAGTATAGGTGACAGCATCACGGATGACATTTTCAAGGAACACCTTCAAGACACCTCGGGTTTCCTCGTAGATCAAGCCAGAAATACGCTTGACTCCACCACGACGGGCCAGACGACGAATGGCGGGCTTCGTGATTCCCTGGATGTTGTCACGCAAAACTTTGCGATGGCGCTTTGCTCCTCCTTTTCCCAAACCTTTCCCTCCTTTACCACGGCCTGTCATTTTTTCAATTAATACGTTGATAGACTGAACAAAAGAGCAAAACTCTGAATGTTGAAAATTTCAAATGTGCGCGATTATATAGACACCAGAAACCAAGTCCCCCACTAACGGACTGATGCACTTTCTCCCTTCTTTTTTCTCACTGACGAATAAGCCAAAGCATATGGTCTCTTTGTAAGCAGATGTTCCTCCCTTCTCAGAGCTGAACGACCTATCAGATTAGAAATGACGCGGCTATATAACAGCGTTCATTGAAAGTTTTGCATCATTGTTTGAGAACTTGTTTTGAAAGCAGCGTCGTAAAAAATGGCTCGTACCAAGCAAACGGCTCGTAAATCCACTGGTGGAAAGGCACCAAGGAAACAGCTGGCAACCAAAGCCGCTCGCAAGAGTGCACCTGCCACTGGCGGCGTGAAGAAACCCCACAGGTACAGGCCTGGCACAGTCGCTCTGCGTGAAATTCGTCGCTACCAGAAGAGCACTGAACTGTTGATCCGCAAATTGCCCTTCCAACGTCTCGTTCGTGAAATTGCTCAGGATTTCAAGACTGACTTGCGTTTCCAGAGCTCCGCTGTCATGGCTCTTCAGGAAGCTAGCGAGGCATACTTGGTTGGTCTCTTTGAAGACACAAACTTGTGCGCTATCCACGCTAAGCGTGTCACCATCATGCCCAAGGATATCCAATTGGCTCGTCGTATTCGGGGAGAACGTGCTTAGGATTGTCTGATAACCACATTCAATCGGCCCTTTTCAGGGCCACCAAATATTTTTTACAAGGAATAATTTTGGTTACATACATGTCTCTTTCAAGTTCAGTAACAGGATAGTAATACCAAACATTCGTTGTCGAGTTTTCTTTTTTAAACACCAATCTGAAACCCGCTCTTCACTAGTCTAATGGCCTAAATTCGTTAAACGATTGGTAAAACTTTACAATGGCGGCATTTTCGAAGAATTTTTTTATCTAATATTTAAAAACTCTGGCTGCAATGTTAGTTACGTACCTGCCTGTAACCCAATAAAAGCTCCATTAATAATAACATTCCCAATTTTTTATTCCTAATAATTCATAATTTCATTAATATATCATGCTTAACGCACAAAATATTTGTTTTCTAAAATTACGAAAAAAACAATTATTGTATAAACTAGGCTAGGGGCAATTATAAATTGAGTCTCGATCTCAGCTTCCAACTGAGGTAGAAAGTTGTAATTAAGCTCAATAATTTCCATACATTTTTATTAATTAAATGGCTATATTAATACTTTGTTTGTTACAGCGCTTTCTTTTTTTTTAAGTAAAAAGTAGGTAGAATTTATTATAGTATTTCAGCACCCCTTCTGAAAGTACATGATACGGCATGGCAATAAACGGCCCAAAAGTTTTCCCACTGCCAAAGGCACCGGGGCGTAGACAAACCATTTTGTGGGCCCCTGCCTTGGCTTGAATGGTTTGTCTACGACTTTACGGCCCGACGCCTTTGGCAGTTGAAAAACTTTTGGGTCGTTTATTGCCGTATCATGCACTTTCAAAAGGAGTGCTCCAATACTGTAATAAATTCGACCTACTTTTTACTTTAAAAAAAGAAAGCGCTGTAACAAACAAAGTATTAATGTTACAAAGTTGTTAATATAGCCATTTAATTAATAAAAATGTATGGAAATTATTGAGCTTAATTACAACTTTCTACCTCCGTTGGAAGCTGAGATCGAGACTCAATTTATAATTGCCTCTAGTTTATACAATAATTGTTTTTTCCGTAATTTTAGAAAACAAATATTATTGTGCCTTTTTATACCTTTAACCCAATTTTTGTTGCAAAATTTCACTTATA
>NC_046657.1:107394096-107395221 GCF_010883055.1 Belonocnema kinseyi | reverse complement strand
ATTTGAAAAAGTTGATCTATTTCTTGATTAAAGCTCAGGCGTTCTCCATAAGGTGCGTAAGCTGCTATAATGTAAAGCTTTTGACTGTCTGGGAGGCAGAGACTAATAATTATTATTTCTAAGTTTTTAAATTGTTCTACTTCAGATAGTACTATTCGCTTAAATTTTAAGGTATTTTTAATTAGAATTGCTAAACCCCCGCCCTGTACCGCGTTTGGTCGGTCCCTTCTAATGATATCGTAATCTTTAAACTCAATTTTATGTTTTGGGTTTAGTTTGGTTTCGTTTAGGGGTTCAAGTACTCTTCTATCAAACTGCTGAATTTTCAACCAGGATAGATCATAATGATTAATTTTCTATAAAAAAGGTGCAAAAAAGAGATGTGCCAACAGCACGCGGTATTCCCAAGCGGTCACCCATCCAAGTACTAACCGCGCCCAACGCTGCTTAACTTCAGTGATCGGACGAGAACTGGTTTTTTCAGCGTGGAATGGCCGTTGACGTTCTACTTCGAGATGATGTACATTAATCAAAACGGGGTTAACAATCACAAGTATTGTACTATTTTTGTAGTAAGATTTTTAAATAAAATTTGACTTTAAAACTTGTTGCAAAACACCCCAAGAAATGACCCCCCCCCCCCACTGGATACATCTCTTACTCCATTTATATTATTATTTTCCAAAACGACACTAAACGGCAGGAAAAAGGCTAGAGAATTTTTGCATTTTGAAAGATCTATATTATTCATAAATTGTATATAAATTATTGGGCTTTTCAAGTTGTTATGGTTTATCGTAGATAAACTATAGAATAAAGTCAAGGTAGGGAAAATTAGGCTGCAGGGGGGAACGAAGTGGTGGTAGTGGAATTGGAGAGCTGGCAAGTAAAGTTGAGGGTAATGCAAAACCAAATCAGGATAACGGATAAGGTTTTCATCGATCACGATTTGACAAGGAAGGAAAGATACGTGCAGAGAATTGTGAACGGCTTAGATAGGAGGGAGTGGAGTGAAGTACTCTGGGAGCCAGGGGTAGACCTGTATGCCGTCGTAGGTCCTGTCGATTTCGATGTTGCATCTTATACAGAATTTTTCGCTGATTCCGAATATCGAGGGTGTTTCTT
>NC_046657.1:107391330-107393996 GCF_010883055.1 Belonocnema kinseyi | reverse complement strand
TATAAAAATGATATTTACTTTCTACTGGAAAAAATGGAAAATAATCACAGACTTAATTTCAGAAACACTAACTGGAACAATTTTGCAACCCATTTAAACAAAGAATATAACTCTAACATTCCTAACAATAGAAATCTATCCAATGAAGAAATATATATTTACTTAAAAGACATAAACTCAGCGATAAATATTGCAATGGCTAACACCGTTCCAAAAATTAAAAGTAAAAATTCTATGGAATGCTATCAAACACCCTTAATCATAAAAATCCAAAAACAAAAGACCAAGTTAATAACTAGAATAAATAAAATATATAGAAACTTCCAAACCTATAATAATAGAGAACTAAATATACTACAAAATAAATTAACCGCGATAAAAGCCCCGCTCAAGCGACAATATATTAAATCCATAAATGCATACTGGGAAGAAAAAGTCAGCAAAATCCCTGTCAATGATGCAAAAAACATGTTTCCGCAAGTGAACCAAATATTTAGGTCAAAGGGAAAAGTCTCCATCCCGCAACTTAAAATACAAAACCTAGATACACCACTCCTCTGGGAAGCAAATATCAACACTAATTGTTTGTTAAAAGACGATGCTGACAAATACATAATCTCCAACGAAGAAGATAAACTCAAAATAATAGGCTTACACTTCCAAAACACGCACACTAAATTCCTTCATCTCGGCAGAGAGGGACTAAATAGAATCATCAATAAGAAAATAGAAGAGTTTACACGAGAAATAAAAGACGAGCAAAATATAAGTAAAACGATAGTCATATTTAACGACGATCTAAACGCAGACAATATTTGTGCATTAGATGAGAAAGTTTCAAATTTCTTTACCTCAAAAATTAGTAATAAAATATAGTACTAAAGCACATAACACCGAAAATTATTGACGATTATTGCATCCTCTTCAACAACATGTTAAATAATAGCTTCTTCCCAGAAGAGTGGAAAAAATACAAAATTATCCCTATCCCCAAAAAAGGAAATAATAGTATAAACCCAGCGGACTTTAGACCCATAAGCCTCCCCCCTAATATAAGTAAAGTCTTTGAAATTGTAGTAAAGGACTCTATAGTGAAAGTATGCGAAGAAAAAGATATAATACCGGAATCTCAATTCGGGTTTAAACATAAACATTCTACAATCCATGCCATAAATAAACTAACGTCAGACATCTGCTGGGCAATCAATAATAAAAACTATGTAGGAGCATGTCTAATATATTAGAAAAAGCTTTCGATACTGTCTGGATAGACGGACTAATATATAAAATGTTAAAAAATACCTTTCCCAAATATTTGATAAAAATAATCAAAGAAATGATTACGGGAAAATCCTTTATAATAACAGACGGTAATATTACTCCTGATAAAGTTTTCTTAGCCCTAAATGGCCTTCACCAAGGAACAGTACTGTCACCGATACTATTTAATATTTACATAAACGAAATTTTAAAAATGTACGGCATTAACGCAGATATAAATAAACGAGCGATTGCATTCGCCGATGACATAATAATCTACATTATAGGTAAAAAAGTATCAAAAATACAAGAAGCCCTACAAGACCTTTTTGAAAAAGTTCAATACTATATACATACGTGGAAGTTGAAAATAAACGTCTCAAAGTGCGAAACAATCCTATTTAGACCGCCTGTCAGTCAATCAAATAAGAACGCTAGAAAAAATTGGAAAAATTTCCAGATAAATGAACGTAAAGATGGCGGAGAACCGGTTCCGAATAGACAAATAGTCAAGTACTTAGGCCTCTACATTGATCAAACCCTATATTTTATTAAACATGTGGGGATACAACTAAACAAAACGAGAAACGCATTCTCCATGCTAAAAAGACTAATGTATAATAAATACTTACACTGTCAAATTAAAATTAAATATTACCTATTAATAGTTAGACCCATAATAACATACGCTTGCCCTATTTGGTACAACATTAGTCCAACTATTATGGAAAGAATCAGAGTCTTTGAAAGAAAATGCTTAAGGGTATGCTTCGGAAGGTATAGAGCAGCTACGTCAAATTATGAAAAATATATATCTAATGAACAAATCTATAATATGGCAAATGTTCACAAAATTGACACACAAATTCTAACAATAGCAAAAAATCATTTTGCAAACACACGAAAGGTAACAGAAAACAGCTTAATCTTTGGAACCTGCTACCCTAACGATCCATATTACGAAAATGTAATCAAAACAAACTTTATTCCGCCAGAAGCATTTCTATACCTTGATAAAAATGGATATATTCAGGACACACACGGCGCACCAGTCACAAACCACTTTAATAGACATGCACCAAAAAAAGCTATCCTATACGAAAAACACCTCGACACACGTGTACCAAACGCGTCATGGAGGTTCACTACATGCACCACCAATAAGGAAAAAAAAGATAAACATAGATTAAATACCAAAAAATACTTTTGGCTAGAAGAATAACACACTCTTTAGCAATTCTACTTTCTATCTAGACTAGTATCCTATAGTACAAAATCACCAAATAGTTCCTATCATTCTTTTCGATTTGTATATTATTGTATTAATTATTAAAAATTACATTATGATTGTACAAAGACTAGCCAAAATAACTAGAAATATTTAAACTTTTATTATAACGTATTAT
>NC_046657.1:107390078-107391230 GCF_010883055.1 Belonocnema kinseyi | reverse complement strand
ATAGTTGTTAGGGTTATCTAGCTGAATTATTTGAAAAAGTTGATCTATTTCTTGATTAAAGCTCAGGCGTTCTCCATAAGGTGCGTAAGCTGCTATAATAATAATTATTATTACTAATAATTATTATTTCTAAGTTTTTAAATTGTTCTACTTCAGATAGTACAATTCGCTTAAATTTTAAGGTATTTTTAATTAGAATTTCTAAACCCCCGCCCTGTACCGCGTTTGGTCGGTCCCTTCTAATGATATCGTAATCTTTAAACTCAATTTTATGTTTTGTGTTTAGTTTGGTTTCGTTTAGGGGGTCAAGTACTCTTCTATCAAACTGCTGAATTTTCAACCAGGATAGACCATAATGATTAATTTTCTATAAAAAAAAGGTGCAAAAAAGAGATGTGCCAACAGAACGCGGTATTCCCAAGCGGTCACCCATCCAAGTACTAACCGCGCCCAACGCTGCTTAACTTCAGTGATCGGACGAGAACTGGTTTTTTCAGCGTGGAATATCCGTTGACATTGTTCAATTTCGAGACGATCTACATTCATCAAAACGGGGTTAACAATCACAAGTATTGTACTATTTTTGTAGTAAGATTTTTAAATAAAATTTGACGCTACAACTTGTTGCAAAACACCCCAAGAAATTACCCCCCCCCCCACTGGATACATCTCTTACTCCATTTATATTATTATTTTCCAAAACGACACTAAAAGGCAGAAAAAAGGCTAGAGAATTTTTGCATTTTGAAAGATCTATATTATTCATAAATTGTATATATAATTGTATATAAATTATTGGGCTTTTCAAGTTGTGATGGTTTATCGTAGATAAACTATAGAATAAAGTCAAGGTGGGGAAAATTAAGCTGCAGGGGGGAACGAAGTGGTGGTAGTGGAATTGGAGAGCTGGCAAGTAAAGTTGAGGGTAATGTAAAACCAAATCAGGATAACGGATAAGGTTTTCATCGATCACGATTTGACAAGGAAGGAAAGATACGTGCAGAGAATTGTGAACGGCTTAGCTAGGAGGGAGAGGAGTGAAGTACTCTAGGAGCCAGGGGTAGACCTGTATGCCGTCGTAGGTCCTGTCGATTTCGATGTTGCATCTTATACAGAATTTTTCGCTGATTCCGAATATCGAGGGTGTTTCTT
>NC_046657.1:107386546-107389978 GCF_010883055.1 Belonocnema kinseyi | reverse complement strand
GGTTAGTACTTGGATGGGTGACCGCTTGGGAATACCGCGTGCTGTTGGCACATCTCTTTTTTGCACCTTTTTTATAGAAATTTAATCATTATGGTCTATCCTAGTTGAAAATTCAGCAGTTTGATAGAAGAGTACTTGAACTACAAATCTGAATATCCATTTTTAGTTGACAATTGTTCTTTTTTTGTTCAAAATTCAACAATTTGGATAAAAATTTGTCTATATTAATTGAAAATTTAACCATTTCGTTGAATGTCCACATATATTAGAGTGATCCAAAAAATCACATTTGAGAAATTTCATGGGACCGCAGCAAATGGGCGATCGTCTTTTCCTCCACGGCTACCTGCGTAACTTCCCCTTCCACTGCGCAACGACCCTACCCCTCACTGGATTCGTAGTTTCTGCAGGCCCTCGATGTTATGCCCCCCATAAAGATTATCCCTTTGTATATAATTTCTTGCAGGTATGCTGTTTTACAATTGAAAAATCTTTTAACGAAGAACAACTAATGAAAAAACAATTAAAATGTAGCAGGAAAATTTTATAACAAAATTTATTAACAAATATTTTATAGTTATCAGAAAACTTTGCAGACGAAAAACTCGTTTAAAGTTATTTCTTAGCGACGCACAGTGACCGATTCTGGATTCAAGTGTTGATAACTTATGTGTAGTGTGAATTATTATCCGATTTGAACCGCTCTTTTTTTTAATACTTGTGAATACTTGTAGTTTTAAAAAACACAGCGCGAAATAGGTTTCAATTTGTTAGAACGCTGCCTACACTAAAAAACCACCGGAAATCATCATAGCCAGTGACCTAAAAATGCCCGTACTGAGCGCCGGTTAATAATGAAAAAAGTAACAGATAAAATTCAAAGGTATTGTGTTTTCAATGCTGGTCGCATTTTCGTCGTGATTTTTCCCGTAAAATCGATTATTACTATTAGTGTTTTGAAAAAAAAGTTTTTCATTTCGCTGTATGTTGCTTAAATAATTTTTTGAAAATAAGTCAAAATGGCAAAACAAAAAATAGGGCCACACTTTTTTTTTGATTAATTTTACAATTTCATTGTCATTTTGATGCCATTTATAAGCTGGGCTCAGTACGGGCATTTTTAGTTCACTGGTTATGATGATTTTAGGTGGTTTTTTAAATTTAGACAGCGTTCTGACTTATATTAAATCCAATTTTTTTATTGGAGTCCTTAAACACATATTTTTGTGGATAAGAGAAATAGTGTTGATTAATGAATTTTTCTGTTATGATGAGGAATTATATCTGTAAAAGGTAAATTTTTTTCTCTTGAAAGTCGCACTGTAGTAAAAATACAAAATTTAAAACAAGACTTTGTAGCTAAATACTTATTTGAACATTATTGAAAAATTTTTCTTTTCCTTATATCGACGAAAAATTGACGCACACTTTTTTTCACAGTGGTAAGAATACAGATTGTCAAAAAACATTGTACTTAAACAAATTTTCCTCCATTTTTTATATACAAATTTTCCTTTAAGAAAGTTTTATATTTCCTTTATTTGAAAATTTTAATTTTTCAAATTGTTTATAATTTTAATTTTTTGAAATTGAAATTTACCACGTTTTCAGTTACCGTTTAAAATTATTTCTGTGTAAGTAAAACATTTCCAAACTCACACTGCAGTAAAAAATAAATGTGTAAAACAAACATTGTAGTTATATCATTATATAATACTGCTTTTAAATTTAAACATTGTAGCTAAAGAATTCGCGAAGCTTTAAGAAAATTTGTTAACAATTTTGCTACCACATTGTAATTGGATTTTTCATCAATCTTGTATTTCATTAAAAGACATTGTTTCAAGAATAGTGCATGCTTTATCAGAAGCCATTAATAAAATTAAATAAAAATAAAAATTTAAGTTAAAGAATTTATATAATTTAAAAACTGGGATATTAACCAAGGAATAACACTTCTAATCGTAAAACTGCGTACCTACAAGACATTATGTACATTTTACAGATCTAATAAAACTGCCTCATGATAACCACCATTGTGGGCCGAAACTAGTGAAATAACTTAATTGTTGCCAATTCACCTTACCCTAAAACGAGCAACGTACATCAACAATTTCTACAAAATAATACCTTCTTGATACACTTACGTTTTTTAACTTAAATTAACTATTAGCTCACTACAATTTAAACGTAGAAAACTTAAAAGATGGAAAATTGTATCAATTGTTTTTCTTTATTTTTTATCTATAATTGCATTGTACTGTATGTTTATAATTGACCAAAAGTGGAAAATTGTATCATTTTTTGTCCATAAAATGTTCATATGTAATATTTATACATTATTATATTGGAATTAATATAATTTTCTATATTTAAATTATTTTCTTGGACATACTGATATTCTTCAAATAGGAGTAGATATAAGTTGGAAGACAAAGGGATTAATGTCTGCAGGGGACGAAGCATCGAGGGCCTGGAGCAACTTCGAATCCAGTGAGGGAAAGTGTCGCTGCACACTGGAAGGGGATGGGTACATAGGTAGCCGTGGAGGAAATGACGACTGCCCCAGCAAATACGGTGCACAATGAGAGGCCCAACCAAGGGTCAACTTTTTTGCAGCCGTCCACCTGCAGTCCCAGTTCAGTTCAAAATTCTCATTATTGTTCATAAGTCTTATATGAGGTAAAAAAGTTCATTGTACGTAATAGATTTTTAGGACTCCTATCTTATGATAACGATATATATTCCTAATTTATTGGTAATTAAAAAGTTTTATTGCGTTACTTATTTCTTTGGTTATTATATCATATAAATTATAATTTCTATGCTTAGGAAAAAATTGCGTAAAAACCTGTTTAATTGTTGTTTTAAATATTAGCGACTACTTAAATTATTTAAACTATGTACAATCTTACAAACTAATTCCTATTTTTGTTACGCGGTTTAGAATTATTATTACTGCATCGAGTGTTGCAATAATTTATATTTTATTTTGAACGGTGCATCTTGGTAGCGTAGCTTACCAGTATTTTGCACGATTGTAAGTTTCGACATTTGGTTATCAAAGAAGTCCTTGGTTAGCTTTAATATTTGTTCGTCAATCAGTAGAATATTGAGTTTATTATGTAAGAATTTAATTTTGGTCCCAGGTTTCGCATTGGGGGCCATTCGTAGATATTTATTTTGGATCCTTTGGAACTTGAAAATATTTAACTTACATGTGTTGCCCCATATGGGAGCAACATACAACATTATTGGTCTAATAATCATTTTATAGGTTCTCAGTTTGTTTTGGACACTCATTTTACTTTTTGGATGCAACATCGAGAATAACATATTTACAGTCATGAAAGCTCTCGCTCTCGTAGTTTTAATGTGTTTGGTATAAGATAACTTAGCATCTAGCATAACCTCTAGGTATTTCGCTGCTTT
>NC_046657.1:107384891-107386446 GCF_010883055.1 Belonocnema kinseyi | reverse complement strand
GAAGGAAAAACAGTCTTTGTAAAATTATTCCAAGAAATAAATCGAAGGTACATTAAAATCATATGACCTACATTAATCTGATCGAACTGAGCACCCGCCTTCATCCGTAGGACAAACAAATAGCAACATAACGTAGCACGAAAAATAGCAACATAACGTAACACGAAGAAGAGCAACAAATTGTAGGATCAACAAACAGCAATACACAAAAGGAACTAGCGTTCTAATCCATCCAGCAAGACTGCAACAGTTCATGATGGTGGTAGCGCTAAAGGACAAAGACGCACTACATGACGACGTACCCGTGTGGAAATAATTCATGGCAGACTGGAATTATACTAGCGGCACTACTGGATTATTCGTGGCAGTTCTATGTTAACCCACTAATGTCGCCAGCCAGAATTTGACATCACATTAAAATAAAAATTCCGTCTAAAATCTAACTTGCCTCTAGAAAGTACTTCCATTTGGACTTTGAAAAAGAAGGCGTCATTTAAAAACTAATTAATAAAAGATAACAAATTAAATTTATTCCAGTACTCAAATCAAGGAAAATAGAAGAAATAAAGTTGCCTGTGTTGTCAGTGCTGTCTCATAGCGCAGATACGTTAATTTAATTCATCACTAAATATCGATTGATCTGACGCACTATACATTTTTTATTGGTAAACTATTGAATGAAAGACAAAGCTAATCCAAAAAATTCTTGCTGAATAAAGACATTTTATCGTTAGGTTTTATGGGAAAGTAATTTTCCTTTTCGTATGACATGTACCCAGTACTCATCCACATTAAAATGACATATTTCCTAACCTCAAATATTATTCAGTGCTACGAACAGCACTCAACTTTCATCATGCAATGCAATTTAAAAACTGCTACCAAAAAAGTTAACAACAATGACCGGAACCGGATTGCACGAATCAGATGTTTGCCATGTTGCCATTCAGTGTGAATACTTTTCGTTTCGCGACCACGAGGTTTGAAGTTTTCCAGATCGTTTTTCGACGCAAGGGCGTTGGAATCAAGACCCAACCTCAAAACTGCATTTTCTCATTTTACTCCATAAATACTAGAATTACATCTTTTCTAGATAATCAGGGTTTGGTCAGCTTTTCAATTAAATCTTAATTCGGAGTAGAACATTGACTAATTCCAATAGTTTTTGTATAAGGTCTTTTTTTTATTCTAACCACAGCATTTGACCCCAGATTTAAAAAATATGTAATTCTAATATTTATGGCGTAAAATGAGAATTCAATTTTGCGGTTGGCTTGTGTTTACAAAACATTTACAAATGACATTTTCTTTTTTATCAATAACATTTGCAAACATTCTGTCAAAAAAGCACATACGAGCTATATTCCAGTTTTTTTACAGATATCTGGAATTTGTTAATATTCTCAATAAAGCTCATAATGCTTTTATGTCAGGAATGATTTAATTATAAAAATAAGTATTAAATTTTCAATCTAGGTCGCATCTAGATTTACTAGATTTTACTAGATTCACTAGAAAGCGTCGGTAATGCTGGTGTAGATAGCGGCTGGTCGAT
>NC_046657.1:107383095-107384791 GCF_010883055.1 Belonocnema kinseyi | reverse complement strand
ACAAGGGTAAGGTGGTAGTTGCGGTTTTAATAGTTACAACTCGTATTAATCCACCGGGACCGGGGTGTACCTGGATTACTCGTCCGAATGGCCACTTAGAAGGTGGATAGCTGTCGTTTTTTCCTAAGATTAGCTGGCCCACTGCAAAGTTTTCAGATGGATTACGCCATTTGCTTCGCTCTTGCAGATGGTGAAGATATTCGGATGACCAACGTTTCCAGAAGTTATCTTGAATGCGCTGTAGCAATTGAAATCATTACCACAGACAAGTCATCCAGTTCGCTGGTGAGGGGATACAAGGGGCGAGAGTTTCGACAGGCCTCAATTTCCACTAGTACTGTGGAAAGTTCCTCAAATGTGAGATTATGTTCTCCTATCATCTGTTTCAAGTGATGCTTTGCTGATTTCACTCCAGCCTCCCGCAATCCACCACAATGAGGCGTGTTTGGTGGAATGACGGTCCAATCGGTCCCTTCATTGGCAAGCACCGTTGCAACTTTACCATATAATTCAGAGGCGGCATCAAACATTACTCGAAGCTCTCGTGCAGCTCCATGGAAGATGATACATTTGTCACTGTAGAGACGCTGACAAATACCTCGTCATCTTTCAAATCTTCGATAAGCAGCCAGAAATGAAGCCGTGGTTATATCACTCACGACCTCGAGATGAATGGCCCGAGTGGCAAAGCATACAAAAAGGGCGATGTATCCCTTATATGATCGGTGACCCCGGCCCTTCATAGTACTACTTGAATCAGTCCAGCATAGTTTAAGCCAGAAATGTTAAAAGGTCGAGAAGGTGTGTCTCGATCCTTAGGGAGATCGCCCAGCAATTGTGACGCTAGGTGGGGTTTCACGCGTTGACAAGTTACACCATTTCTAATTTCAGATTTGACTAATCGTGATCTACCTAAAATCCATGCATGTCGGAGTAACAAACTTAGAGTTAAAGTAAGTCCACCATGAAGAGACAAAAGACGTGCATCGTAGAATTGGAGGATGATTGATTTCGCGAGAAAGGTTAGCATGTGAGAAGCGACCTCCAACTCGCAATACTCCGTCTTCCCTTTCTACATAGGAATTAAATTTTCTAAATGGATTCCTCTCAAGTAGTGATCCCTTTGTGTTTAACAACGGGATTTCTGAATGGAAATTTTGTGCTTGAAACAAACGAATTGCAGTGATACGAGCCTCCGCAAGCTTCGATGTCGTAAGAAAGGAAGCAGTGGCCATCTCTCCGTTTTTCCGTTTGCGTAATCTTACAAGAGGTCCACGACAATACGCTACAACTCAGATCAGCTGAGTTAGACTTGAAAATCGCGTTAGTATTTCCGGCTCAATCGGCCTTAAGTGTGTAGTACTTGTTGAATGTCCGTCTGTTTTGGTTACTCTTCTACAGAAAGGGGCAGCCATTTGGGTCCATGCTACCTATCTCAGATTGATTAAGATCCGAAGGTTTGACTTCTCAAGTCGCCAGGTCAGCTGGGTTCTCTTTAGTCGGTACGCAATTCCATTCAGCCAAGTGCAGCTCAGTCTGAATAAAGGATACGCGATTCGGAAAGAAAGTTTTCCAGTAGCACGGATGCTGCCACAGCCAAGAAAGGATGATTTGACTATCGGTCCGGGCATAAATAGGTACAGCCTTGAAGCAAGATAAGCCTTTTAGGTGATCGATCAACTTCGCGAGAAAAGCA
>NC_046657.1:107381691-107382995 GCF_010883055.1 Belonocnema kinseyi | reverse complement strand
TTGCACTACACTATCACTATAATGCACTTTTTGTTTAACCCGTAGTTTTCACTTAACAATAACTTGCGCCACCCGGCTACTTGAATCTTAATCGTAATGAATACAATATCTAATACTCGCTGAATGATCTGAATCTCTGTGCATGCATATGAATTGAATCGAATTCAATTCAGTAGTTGTTGTTCACACTTACACAGGAATTTATACACGACCGATTTCAAAACTTGCGATATTGCCTGTAAGGCATTTGGAGGAGGATGATAAAAAGTAGTTAGTAGATTGACTGTAAAACACCTATGCGCGTTTCGAGGATTGAAACGGAAGTTTCAAAAGGGGGGAATTATGTTAAGGATTCGTATAGATTTATTTTGAATATTTATTATATCCTTTTTTTACTTCGAACGAGTCGCATCTCTGCGCATTATTCGCTTGAGAAACGTTTAGAGTGTCGTTTCTCTCTCGGCTAGAAAACTCTAATGCGATCAGAAAGAGTGCATTGTATTGAGTGCGCGCTGACAAATCTTAAAATGCCTGACAAGCATTGGGGCATATGGTTGGTGTACGTGTTAGCCCGCCACCTAGATCCTGAATCTCGTAAGCTATGGAAGGCTGACCTTAGTATCAAAGATCGTCAGTCTATCTCCAGAGCTGCGGCAGCCTCAACAGAGATTAATAAATTGGAACGGTTTCCTAGTTTTCACGAGTTCGTAGAATTTCTTGAACAGCATTCTTATGCACTTGGCAGGATTGCTGCAGACTATAAGACCATTAACAGGTCCATCCCTACTCAATTAAAATCTGGAACGAATTTCAAACGAGGTTTCCATACGAGTTCCGCGCCTAGTACGCGTGCTAAATAAGCCTTTCGTAAGTTCCCACTCTGTAATGGAGGACATTATGTCGGTACCTGTCACCTGTTACTTCTATCGCGAATCCCGAGAAGAAACCTGAACAATCTCAAAATAATAAGGGTTCCCTGCCTTCAACTAGTGCATCATCTAACATGACAAGTCTTTCAGCCCCAAGACAATCCATACTTCTCGCTAATGCTCAGGTTATGCTTCGCGGTCCTAGAGGAAATAAAGTGCATGCTCGCGCTATGCTCGATTAGGGTTCTGAGGCTTCTCTCGTTCCAGAGTCTATAGCGCAATTACTCGGAGTTCCCAAACGTCGCGTAAAAATTTCCCTCACTGGCATTGGTGTATCAAATGTTGCTACTGCACATGCCATCACTCAAGTGTTATTACAGTCACTTTATGACACTTCATTCAATCTAGAGGCTCAAGCTTTAATTTTGCCCCGTC
>NC_046657.1:107380121-107381591 GCF_010883055.1 Belonocnema kinseyi | reverse complement strand
TATTTACTTTAATTTTCCATCGGTGGAAGTACTCCTCTAATACTGTAATGTAATTCTGCAGTCTACTTATTGCTATTCTCTTACGTCTAGATGATGTATAGATAGTAGTGTCGTCGGCAATTTGACTTTATCTGTTTTTGAAATATCATTTCAGAAGTATAAAAATAATACAGGTCCCAAGACAGACCCTTGGGGAACTCCTGCCGCTACAAGTCTTTCATGCCAAATTTCGTCGTTTATTTGTACTTGAAAGGCTCTTAATCTAAGATAATTATCTATTACTTTAACAAGGTATGACGGTATTTGATAACTGGTTAGCTCACAAATGAGGGCTTTATGCCACACTGTGTCAAAAGCCTGTTCATTGTCGAGGAAGAGTGCGCATATACTATGTTTTATATTCAAATTAGTGCTTATAAAGTCTGTAAGGTGAGCTAGCTGCTGGACTGTGGAGTGACTTTTACGGAATTCGAATTGTTACGTTATTAATTGTTTTTTCTCATTCTCATGCATTTGTAACCTATTCAATAATATTGCTTCAAATAGTTTACTAAGCGTAGGCAGCAGACTAATTGGCCTATAGCTCTGAGGTAGTTTTTTATCGTTCCCTGGTTTGCATATGGGTAAGATTTTCGCTTTTTTCCACTCCTCGGGAAAGTATCCCTGATTGAGGATAGCATTTATAATGTGCGTGATTTGAACAATTGCTTTTCTAGAGAGATATTTTAAGATTATATTCTAGATCTCATCCATGCCCGGTGCTTTTTTAGGTTTTGTTTTGTTGATAAATTTTCTAATTTCTCTAGGGATAGCGAGTTTAATATCATTTAAATTATATTCACATACTAAGCAATTATCATATTTATTCTTTATATCCTCATTATGTTCCTCTGTGCCCATTCCACTAGTTAAGTAATGAACACTTTCAAAATTGTCAGCAATAATTTGCATCATTCGTCTGTTCGTTTCACTAAACTTGGTAAAAGCACTGCACTATATTCAACGTCACTCTCTGATCTCCTCATCAGTACTCACAACAAATTCTGAGGAGGTAATCTGATGATCTAATGTATCTAATCTAATCCCTGCAGTCCCTTCAGCCGGCGTTCAACTACAATGTGTCATTTTTCATAAGCTTTTCTTAATCTTTTCCTAATGAAATTAAACGTTTATTCATTTTTTGTTTTGTTTATAAATCTGTTCTGCATAGATTCAAAATTATCTCTTTAAAATTGAACGTAAGTTTATAAAACAAAGGAAATTAAAAAATAAAAATAAACTTACACGAAACATATCAGAGGAGAGAGATGGGCCAAATAGAAATCGACCATGATTTTCGAGAACACAAACAAGTTTTATTTCCTGGCATAAAAAATCTCCACTTAGTGAGTGGAGGAAAAAGCCCTATACAATTCTAATTAAAATTACGAGAACTCGACAACAGATGCTCACACAATCAACACAATAAAT
>NC_046657.1:107367048-107380021 GCF_010883055.1 Belonocnema kinseyi | reverse complement strand
AAAAAATCTCCACTTAGTGAGTGGAGGAAAAAGCCCTATACAATTCTAATTAAAATTACGAGAACTCGACAACAGATGCTCACACAATCAACACAATAAATCGCACGACAAAGCGAACATAAAAGTTAATCCAGCCAGAAAGTGATTGATGAAGAGATCAGCTCTCACTATAGTCACATGAAGATTGAGGTCTCACAATAATCACTTGACGAGGAATGGAACAGCCACATCACAATAATCCACTAGGAATGGAACAGCCATCCGCTCAATCGTGAATAACAGTAACGAAGTTAACTCAAAACTGAACACACAAAACATGACCGCCTACGCCGATCGCTCAAGCACGTATTATCAGAGTCTTAATTAATATCAAAATTCTGACCCTGCCGCAAATGCTCTAGTCGACCGCGCATCTCTGCAAACCCAAATTTTACAACCATACGTGCTCGAACAATGGGCCTGCCGCTAGTATCATAAATTTCATACCGCTCGAACAGAAGGAAAAACAGTCTTTGTAAAATTATTCCAAGAAATAAATCGAAGGTACATTAAAATCATATGACCTACATTAATCTGATCGAACTGAGCACCCGCCTTCGTCCGTAGGACAAACAAATAGCAACATAACGTAACACTGCAAGACTGCAACAGTTCATGATGGTGGTTGCGCTAGAGGACAAAGACGCACTACATGACGACGTACCCGTGTGGAAATAATTCATGGCAGACTGGAATTATACTAGCGCCACTACTGGATTATTCGTAGCAGTTCAATGTTAACCCACTAATGTCGCTAGGCAGAATTTGACATCACATTAAAATAAAAATTCCGTCTAAAATCTAACTTGCCTCTAGAAAGTACTTCCATTTGGACTTTGAAAAAGAAGGCGTCATTTAAGAACTATTTAATAAAAGATAACAAATTACATTTATTCCAGTACTCAAATCAAAGGAAATAGAAGAAATAAAGTTGCCTGTGTTGTCAGTGCTGTCTCATAGCGCAGATACGTTAATTTAATTCATCACTAAATATTGATTGATCTGACGCACTATAAATTGTTTATTGGTAAACTATTGAATGAAAGACAAAGCTAATCCAAAAAATTCTTGCTGAATAAAGACATTTTATCGTTAGGTTTTATGGGAAAGTAATTTTCCTTTTCGTATGACATGTACCCAGTACTCATCCACATTAAAATGACATATTTCCTAACCTCAAATATTATTCAGTGCTACGAACAGCACTCAACTTTCATCATGCAATGCAATTTACAAACTGCTACCAAAAAAGTTGACAACAATGACCGGAACCGGATTGCACGAATCAGATATTTGCCATGTTGCCATTCAGTGTGAATACTTTTCGTTTCGCGACCACGAGGTTTGAAGTTTTCCACATCGTTTTTCGACGCAAGGGAGTTGGAATCAAGACCCAACCTCAAAACTGGATTTTCTCATTTTACTCCATAAATACTAGAATTACATCTTTTCTAGATAATCAGGGTTTGGTCAGCTTTCCAATTAAATTCGGAGTAGAGCATTGACTAATTCCAATAGTTTTTGTATAAGGTCTTTTTTTATTCTAACCACAGCATTTAATTAAAAAAATATGTAATTCTAATATTTATGGAGTAAAATGAGAATTCAATTTTGAGGTTGGCTCGTGTTTCCAAAACATTTACAATTGACATTTTCTTTTTTATCAATAACATTTGCAAACATTCTGTCAAAAAAGCACATACGAGCTATATTCCAGTTTTTTTTACAGAAATCTGGAATTTGTTAATATTCTCAATAAAGCTCATAATGCTGTTATGTAAGAAATGATTTAATTATAAAAATAAGTATTAAATTTTAAATCTAGGTCGCATCTAGATCTACTAGATTTTACTAGATTCACTAGAAAGCGTCGGTAATGCTGGTGTAGATAGCGGCTGGTCGATTGGAGCGTTACATTTGCGCACTACCCCAGCATAGTTTCTCGAGATAGCGCCAGTATAGACTTGTGGCGGTCTGGGCTGGATCAGTATAGTAACATGAATTATTTCCACAAGGGTAAGGTGGTAGTTGCGGTTTTAATAGTTACAACTCGTATTAATCCACCGGGACCGGGGTGTAGCTGGATTACTCGTCCCAATGGCCACTTAGAAGGTGGATAGCTGTCGTTTTTTACTAAGATTAGCTGGCCCACTGCAAAGTTTTCAGATGGATTACGCCAATTGCTTCGCTCTTGTAGATGGTGAAGATATTCGGATGACCAACGTTTCCAGAAGTTATCTTGAATGCGCTGTAGCAATTGAAATCGTTACCACAGACAAGTCATCCAGTTCGCTGGTGAGGGGATACAAGGGGCGAGAGTTTAGACAGGCCTCAATTTCCACTAGTACTGTGGAAAGTTCCTCAAATGTGAGATTATGTTCTCCTATCCACAATGAGGCGTGTTTGGTGGAATGACGGTCCAATCGGTCCCTTCATTGGCAAGCACCGTTGCAACTTTACCATATAATTCAGAGGCGACATCAAACATTACTCGAAGCTCTCGTGCAGCTCCATGGAAGATGATACCTTTGTCACTGTAGAGACGCTGACAAATACCTCGTCATCTGACAAATCTTCGATAAGCAGCCAGAAATGAAGCCGTGGTTATATCACTCACAATCCCGAGATGAATGGCCCGAGTGGCAAAGCATACAAAAAGGCCGATTTATCCCTTATATGAGCGGTAACCCCGGCCCTTCATAGTACGTACTTGAATCGGTCCAGCATAGTTTAAGCCAGAAATGTTAAAAGGTCGAGAAGGTGTGACTCGATCCTTAGAGAGATCGCCCAGCAATTGTGACGCTAGGCGGGGTTTCACGCGTTGACAAGTTACACCATTTCTAATTTCAGATTTGACTAATCGTGATCTACCTAAAATCCATGCATGTCGGAGTAACAAACTTAGAGTTAAAGTAAGTCCACCATGAACAGACAAAAGATGTGCATGGTAGAAATGGAGGGTGATTGATTTCGCGAGAAAGGTTAGCATGTGACAAGCGACCTCCAACTCGCAATACTCCGCCTTCCCTTTCTACATAGGAATTAAATTTTCTAAATGGATTCCTCTCTAGTAGTGATCCCTTTGTGTTTAACAACGGGATTTCTGAATTGAAATTTTGTGCTTGAAACAAATGAATTACAGTGATACGAGCCTCCGCAAGCTCCGATGTCGTAAGAAAGGAAGCAGTGGCCATCTCTTCGTTTTTCCGTTTGCGTAATCTTACAAGAGGTCCACGACAATACGGTACAACTCGGATCAGCTGAGTTAGACTTGAAAATCGCGTAAGTATTTCCGGCTCAATCGGCCTTAAGTGTGTAGTACTTGTTGAATGTCAGTCTGTTTTGGCTACTCTTCTACAGAAAGGGGCAGCCATTTGGGTCCATGCTACCATATCTCAGATTGATTAAGATCCGAAGGTTTGACTTCTCAAGTCGCCAGGTCAGCTGGGTTCTCTTTAGTCGGTACGCAATTCCATTCAGCCAAGGCCAGCTCAGTCTGAATAAAGGATACGCGATTCGGAAAGAAAGTTTTCCAGTAGCACGGATGCTGCCATAGCCAAGAAAGGATGATTTGACTATCGGTCCGGGCATAAATAGGTACAGCCTTGAAGCAAGATAAGCCTTTTAGGTGATCGATCAACTTCGCGAGAAAAGCAGCAAGCACTTAATTTGAGATTCGAAATGCTCATGTTTTTTACAGGGCTGACTTTAGTTTTCGCTTTAAGTAGTAATACCTTATAAGAACCTTATAAGAATAGAATTGCGATAACTATTTCAACTTTCAATCATTTCTTCGGGTGAAGGCGAATTCCAGTCACATTTTAAGATCCAGAGATATTGCATCAAGATTTTCGCAGTGACTGTGATGGGAGCAAGCCACCCGAGAGGATCGAATATTTGAGAAATACTAGACAGGATAGATAGTTTGGTGGGGTTTTCAGGGATACGTTTCAGGTTGGCAACGTAAACTCAGAACGTGTCTGTCACTGGATTCCAACGCAAGCCCAGAGTCTTAACTGATTCGTTTGCACAATTTTCTTATCAATTTCATTTGACTGATCGCGAAATGGCAAAAGCTCAGATTGATTTACAGCGCATTTATCTACCTCAATTCCGGCCAAATGCAAAAGTTCGCATAGTTCACTTCGGCTTTTTATCACAAGCTCAAGATTATCTGCCCCCGCAAAAATGTCGTCTACACAAGTGTTATGCTGAATGCAACTTGTACCAAGAGGGAATCTGTGAGCTTCATCTAATGCTAGCTGAGCTAGGGTACGTATGGCTAAGTAAGGGGCACAAGCAGTATCATAAGTAACCTTCGTAAAGGCGTATCGATACTTTCGCCAGCTTAACAATATTAGGGAGATATCACTCTGGAGCGCAGGACCCACCATAAGAAATTCATTTAGGCAGTGCTTTTCAGTAGTTTGACGAGATGCATCGAAAACCACGCGAAATTTCTACTGCGTAGGGGTAGATAGAACAATAGGGTGATGCGGAATTTATCAAGCTCGCGGGATGTCTATTTCAAATTTTCGAATTTTCTATATGTGCCCCAATTCCCCATAAATTTTCATGAAGTCTCGATAAGCTTCCGCAAGCTTGGTATCCTTACAAAAGCGACGTTTGATATTCGAAAGGGAACTTTCGGCCACCCGCCCAGTCTCCGTGAAAAAAATGGGGTTGCGATTTTAAAGGGAGGCGAACTGTGCACCATCCATCAGAGGTTCGAGAATGCTTATCGGAAAACAGCTGCTCGCAAGCTTCATCCTCTGGTTTTATTTTCCTGAAAGGGGAGGCCACCTCCTCCACAGCCCAAAAACGTTGAAGCGTTTCTTGTAAATTATCGATAGAGGCGCAATGCATGACTGTAAGTGGCATTAAAGAAGAGGCTACCGCCCGCCGTGGCACATCCGAATATAAGGATCCTGAAAGGATCCAACCTAACGCTGTATCTTGAGTAATTAGTTCAGATGGTGGGAATCGATGTAACTCTGGTCAAAAAAGTTGACCATAGACATCGGCCCCTAAACTAATATCAATGAAGTCGAGCTCCATCCAGTTAGGGTCTGCTAAATTAAGATCTTTAAACAGGCAAGGGTCAAAATCCATTGGCTTACTTGAAGGAAGCTGTGATGTGAGACGGGGCAAAATTAAAGCTTGAGCCTCTAGATTGAATGAAGTGTCATAAAGTGACTGTAATAACACTTGAGTGATGACATGTGCAGTAGCAACATTTGATGCACCAATGCTAGTGAGGGAAATTTTTACGCGACGTTTGGGAAGTCCGAGTAATTGCGCTATAGACTCTGTAACGAGAGAAGCCTCAGAACCCTAATCGAGCATAGCGCGAGCATGCACTTTATTTTCTCTAGGACAGCGAAGCATAACCTGAGCATTAGCGTGAAGTATGGATTGTCTTGGGGCTGAAAGACTTGTCATGTTAGATGATGCACTAGTTGAAGGCAGGGAATCCTAATTATTTTGAGATTGTTAAGGTTTCTTCTCGGGATTCGCGATAGAAGTAACAGGTGACAGGTACCGACATAATGTCCTCCATTACAGAGAGGGAACTTACGAAAGGCTTATTTAGCACGCGTACTAGGCGCGGAACTCGCATGGAAACCTCGTTTGAAATTCGTTCCAGATTTTAATTGAGTAGGGATGGACCTTTTAATGGTCTTATAGTCTGCAGCAATCATGCCAAGTGCATAAGAATGCTGTTCAAGAAATTCTACGAACTCGTGAAAACTAGGAAACCGTTCCAATTTATTAATCTCTGTTGAGGTTGCCGCAGCTCTGGAGATAGACTAACGATCTTTGATACTAAGGTCAGCCTTCCATAGCTTACGAGATTCAGGATCTAGGTGGCGGGCTAACACGTACACCAACCATATGCCCCAATGCTTGACAGGCATTTCAAGATTTGTCAGCGCGCACTCAATACAATGCACTCTTTCTGATCGCATTAGAGTTTTCTAGCCGAGAGAGAAACGACACACTAAACGTTTCTCAAGCGAATAATGCGCAGAGATGCGACTCCTTCGAAGTAAAAAAAGGAACTCTCTCCATTCATCCTTGTATCCGCCCGTAACTAACGATACCTATGCGAGCTATATCGATAATCGAACGGTCCGTTTGAATCGATTTTCTGATTTACCAACTATTTCAAAAAATATAACAATTCCACGTATAATAAATATTCAAAATAAATCTATACGAATCCTTAACATAATTCCCCCCTTTTGAACCTTCCGTTTCAATCCTCGAAACGCGCATAGGTGTTTTACAGTCAATCTACTAACTACTTTTTATCATCCTCCTCCAAGTGCCTTACAGGCAATATCGCAAGTTTCGAAATAGGTCGTGTAAAAATTCCTGTGTAAGTTTGAACAACAACTACTCGCACAAGACCCTCAGTTCCCTTCTTGACTTCGATAATCCTACCCAAAGCCTATTTCGTAGGAGGCAAAGTTTCTTATTTCAACAATACAGGTTGACCGTTACACAAATTCTCCTGTTGAAGTTGCCATTTATTTTGTTGTTTTAAAAACAAAACATAGTCTTCCGACCAAGTCACCCAGAATGACCAAAGTAGTTGCTGCCAGAGCTGCCACCGGGTTAACCAATTCTCTTTAACATCAAGTAAAGACTCTTCGAGAATGGCGGTTCATTCTAAGCCAATTACAAAATGGCCCGGAGTACTCTTAGTGTTCGAGTGCTCCAAAAACCTCTTTTTATTGCGGAACTTGATGATTTTAGAGCTCGTACCCTACATTGCATTATTTTACGCGATCTATCTCGTTTTTAAATTTGTCATTATGGCCGCCGCGGACGAAAATGCTCAGAGGGAGGACCACGCGAATGTTCTCGCCAAGGGTCCGGCGAGTTGAATCTTCATTTAACGTAGCGCGAATTATTACTGAAATAACCCAGGCTGATACCGTAATAGATGCTCTCGGTCCCGACGTTCTGGCCTGTATTAAAGATATTATATCTGTCCGCCCTCAGCCTGCGAATCTTTACACACAAATCAAGGAAAGAATTACATCCTCTTATGCTGTTTTCGCGGAAACTCGTCTTCGACAACTTCTAAAAGGAGCAGTTTTGACTTCCGGGAAACCGTCGTTTATTCTTACCCAATTATGAAATTTAAATGAGTTCGGGTGCAGTGACGCTGTTCTTAGGCCCATTCTTTTCAAGTAATTGCCTGCTCCTATTAGAGATATTTTGTCTGTCGGGAATTTAGAGGATTTGCAGGCTTTGGCCCAAATGGCTGACAAAATTGTTGAGACGTACCAACCCAACACTTTTCAGTCTTCTGGGGTTTCGGTTAAGCCTGCACAGAACCAACAAACTGCGGCAACCGCGCTAACTGCCCCTGCATCTGATACTCTTGAATATATGCTTTGTCAAATTATTCAAAGACTGGAAAAGCTTGAGGCCGCAACAAGTCGATCTCGTGCTCCGTCCCGTTCAGGGTCTTCTCAGGGAAATCGTGCACGTTCTTCAAGTAGGAACTCGAGTCGACTGTGTTACTATCACTCCCGCTTTGGTAAGAAGGCTCATCGGTGTAATCAACCTTGTGATTGGAATCCTCCCCCCCCCACCCGCGAAAGAAAACTAATCAAGTCTGTACGTACGGAGGCGACCGCCACAGGTAATTCTACTTCTAGAGGCCTCCATGTTCGCGACCGTGATTCTGGGCTGGTATTTTTAGTGGATACTGGTTCTGACGTTTCCATTTTACCTGTCAACAAAAGGGGTAAGGCCTAACCGTCCAACACAATTCTATTTACAGGGGACAATTCACCGGTCGTGACTTTTGGTAAAAAACGCGTAACTCTTGATTTAATGCTTCGCCGGCAATTTTCCTGGAACTTTTGTGTTGGCGCTGTACCTAACCCTATTTTAGGTGCTGACTTCCTCGCTCCTTTTCGGTTCGTTCCAGTTTTGCACGAGTCTCGCTTAGTAGACACTTCGACAGGTCTTAGTATAACTGGTTTTTTAAAAGACGCTGTTGTAGTTGGTATCAGCAGGTTAGACAGATCTTCAGCATTTTCCGACATTTTATCGGATTTTCTGGAGATAATTAATTTTACTTAGAGTTCCAAGCATCGGGTTCTGGGGGTCGAACATCGTATTTTTACGGATGACCCACCCGTGGCAGAGAGTGCTTGACGCTTGTCACCCGAGAAGCTAGCCATCCCTAAAAAAAAGAATTTCAGGAAATGTTAGATCTAGGTATTTGTAGGCCATCAAGTAGTGCATGGGCCTCTCCAATTCATATGGTTACTAAAAAATAATGGTAGTTGGCGAATATGCGGTGATTACCGCCGCCTTAAAGCGGTGACCGTGCCGGATAAATACCCGGGAATACAAACTACTATTAGATACTGGAGCCGCGATAAACTTAATAAAAGAAGATCTGGTTCCCGATGTTCCCAAATTTAAACTTAATAAAAAGTTTTTGACGGGTAATGACGAACACCAATCAGTGGAAGCATGTTATATGAATTACTTCAATAAAAACATCTGTTCCTACAGTCAGATCAGACTTCCCGAGCATAGAAGAGTATAATCGGCCAAACTTTCTTAAACAAATTTAAAGGATACTTGATTACCCCAGAATATCTGGTAGTCGAAAATAGAAAAACTCCTTTAATAAAAGAAGGAACTTGCATTCGATGTAAAACGGCAACCATTCCTAAAATCCAAGTGAAAGAAGAAGACCAAGATGTTTGGATCGAAAATCACGAAGCAATCCCAGATGGACCTAATGGTGTTAGAAATCAAGAGATAAAATTTCCATATCTAAATTACCAATCCAAACCGGTCAAATTTTCAGACACAATCAACTATGATAAGATTATGACCTCACGCTCGCGTCCGGTCAATTCGAAAACAAATGGCTCACCATATGACGCAAATGAAAAATATCAACGACTAAAGGAAGTGCTCGATAACTCTAAGATTAATCACCTCGAACCAAAAATCCAAAAGGAGATAAAGAAACTGATAACAATTTATCATGAAGTATTTTCATTACCTCATGAACCACTTCCTTGTACGAACTTAGCAGGACATGAGATCATATTAAACTCTGGCAAAATAATAAATTTACGCGCACATAAGCTCCCGGAAGAGCATCGAGAATTCTCCCTCAAAGAAACACAGAAACTTTTAGACAAACAAATAATTAGACCCTCCGAATCCCCACTCAATTCACCATTGTGCGTTGTGCCAAAAAATGGAAACAAGTTACGCATGGTTATCGACTACCGCCAGGTGAACAAAGTAACAGATCAAGATGCGTATCCTTTGCCAATGATTGATGACATCCTCGATCAATTGGGAAGAGCTAGATTTTTCTCAGCATTCGACATGAGTGCTGGCTTTCACCAAATACCGATGAAAGAAGAGAGCAAAAAATTTACTGCATTCTCTACGCAAGGACACTTCGAATATAACCAAATGCCCTTGGCCTGAAGAATACTCCCGCTACTTTCTTAACGACTCATGGATAACACTTTTAGAGGTTTAATTGGGAAAAGTTGTTTCACGTATATAGATGACATCGTCATTTTCGGAAATACGATTGAAGAACATAATAAAAATTTACAGCTCGTTTGACAAAGATTGAAAGAATTAGTCCTGCGCCTCGAAACAACAAAGTATAAATATTTGAAACTTGAGCTTGAATATTTAGGACATTTGATTACATCAGAAGGAGTCAAACCAAACCCAGCCAAAATCGAAGGGATCAAAAACTTTAAAATATTAAAATCAGTAAAAGATGTACAGAGCTTCCTCGGGTTAGCTGGTTATTATAGCAAGTTTATTAAAAACTTCTCTAGCATCTCTCGACCACTCACTCGATTAACATAAGAAGAAACCATCTTCGATGAGACCACAGATTGCAAAAAAGCATTTTATGATTTAAGACATGCCCTAATGACAGCGCCAGTTTTGAAGTTTCCGAATTTTAAAGAGCAATCATCCTAACCACTGGTACGTCAAATCATGGTTTAGGTGCAGTTCTCTCACAAAACGGTCACCCATGTCTATTCATATCACGCAATTTAAACAAAGCCGAAGAGAATTATACAACGTCAGAAAAAGAACTCTTAGCAATAGTCTAAACAAAACATAGACAAAAGTTGTCTAAGTTTGACTCCACAATGTTAAAGATCCGAGCTCCAGATTGTTACGTTGGCGTTTACGTATGGAAAAATACATATATGAAATCGAGTACGTCAAAGGTAAAGAAAATAAAGTCGCAGATTGTTTATCACGATTATTCCCAACAAACTTAAAGGAATGCATGGAAAATGCAGGTATAGCGGATGAACAGCTGCTGGAATACGAACTCCCCGCAATAGAAATATCTGATATTAATAATATCTGATACCATAATAATAATATAATAATAAAACCATGATCTGGTATATTTTATAATAATAAAACGATGATAATAATATCTGATACCAACCACTCCCGGCACATCCGACTATGTCTCAACTACGGAGAAAGAATTTGTCAAATACACAAAATGTAGAAAGAATCCCGAAGGATCAGGAAGAATCAAAATCTAACCAAATTGTCCCGGAAAATCATGGAAAGAGGTAAAATAGGTAAAAAAAAGGAATTAGGAAAATATGACGAAAAAGAATGGCTTTCCCATTTCTTAACAATGACAGAATCCTCTACAAAACAGGGATACTATTCGTACGAATAGCAGCAAACAATCCTTTGATAACCCCCTTAGAAAATGAATCTATAAAAGAAATGATTGAATATATTTCCACGCTCTACCCGGAACACAACTTCCACCTCTGTTTTTTGGACAAAAGAGAACCAAATATGAGTAAAGTTTTGAAAATCGTGGTAAAGGAATCCGTACTTCAAATATGCGGCCAAAAATATATTATACCGGAAACCCAGTTTGGATTCAAGCATAAGCATTCGACGATTCACTCAATAAATAAGCTAACGTCTGACTTCTGCGTTTGCAGACGATCTAATAATATACGTTATCGGTAAAAATGCATCAAAAATACAAGAGGAACTCCAAGATCTATTTGAAAAAAATGCAATACTACTATTACACGTGGAAATGGAAATAAATGTTAAAAAATGTGAAACAATATTCTTTAGACATACTCTTAATAAAGCAAATAGAAATGTTAAAAAACACTGGAAAAAACTTTGAAATCAAAGAAAATAAAGATGGCGGAGAACCTGTCTCAAATAAAAAAATAATTAAATACTTAGGTGCCTAGATAGATAAACACTTAAACTTTAACGACCATGTCAAAATTAAACTACAAAAAGCAAATCAAGTCTTCTGAATGTTGAAAAGACTGTTTTGCAATAAAAACCTAATTCCTAAAATTAAAGTAAATTGTTACATTTTAATAGTAAGACCAATATTGACATACGCTTGTCCCATATGGTACAATATTAGTGCCTCCATAATGGAAAAAATGAGAGTATTTGAGAGAAAATGTCTGAGAGCTTGCGTAGGGAAATATAGATCGTCAGAGTCTGAATACCAAAAATATATATATCAAGTGAAAAAATTTACAATATTGCTAATGTTAAAAAAATAGAAACACAAATATTGAAAACAGTAAGAAATCATTTTGCCGCCATGTTCTGTTTGAGGAATCGTAAATTTATTCCTGTTTGTTAGAAAGTTTAAATATACATTTTTATTTGATAATCTATCTTTTTTTTGTTAAAAATTCATGTATTGTGATTCAAATTTCATAAAAATTCAATATAGTTGATCAAAAATTTATCCGTTTGGTTGAAAATTTATTTGTTTACTGAAAGTGAAGTGTAATATTTTTGTTTGAAGATTGAACTTGATTTTCTCATTTTGTTATAAATAGATAGTTTCTTGAAAATATAGTTGATGGCACGAAAAATATGAATTATTACACTTTTTGTTGACAATTAATTTTACTTATAAAAATTAATAATTTAGGAAAGTCAGAGAAAATAAACAATTGGTCAGGTTAAAGTCAGAAGATTTCGGAATAGGAATTTTGTAGCAACCCTGCTTATTGTATATTATTATGATTTTCTGTCTCTCACAAATATTGTATTTGTAGGAACACTATTTCGACAGAAGAACCAGGACTAGTTTTATTGAGTACAGACTGACAAATACTCGCAAGCAGTTGCCAGATGACAAAAAAAAATATAGAAAATTAAAGCCAAGAGTAACTCCTACTACTCCATCAGCGCATGCACCACTTCTTTTAGCTGAAGATTTACAAAGAAAAGTAAGAATCGAAGAATATAGTGCCATGGAAAAAAATTAAATTAAGATTAATAATTTTGAAATAATATTTTATGATCAAGAACTAATTACCATTCACGTTACATAGATTTCAACAATGAAACTGACGCTCCCCAGGGAAGGCCAGACAAAAAAGACCATTACGGAATGTTTAATGGAAACTTTTAATGACAGACGATCGTGGATTAACGAAAAAGGTCCTTCTTTATCGGAAATTGTTGACATGTATCCTCGCTTGCTTGATTTCGATGGTTATATGGTGAGTTGTTGTTTTCTTCGAGTTTCTTAATTGTTACTTTCGTCTAAGTCTATACACCTTAACAATAATTTTTCCTTTATTACTTCTATAAAATTTCAAATGTGTTAACTTTTACAATTTTTCACATAAAACAGATCGAGTTAGAATACGAGGCCATGATGAGAGCTGAAGGCTCCAAATTCGACGAAGGAGTCTTCTTGGGGACATTTGCTACTATGTTCGCTCCCCTAATTAACCAATACTGCAAAAATCATGAAAAAGACATTTTTGAACGAGCATCCATCACAACAAAAGACGGTAGGTTTGTGTGTTCTTTGCTGCTTTCTAAGAATATTTGCATACTAACTTACAAATGATGATCTTAT
>NC_046657.1:107365630-107366948 GCF_010883055.1 Belonocnema kinseyi | reverse complement strand
TTTTTGAACGAGCATCCATCACAACAAAAGACGGTAGGTTTGTGTGTTCTTTGCTGCTTTCTAAGAATATTTGCATACTAACTTACAAATGATGATCTTATTGTTACAGATAATCTGAGAGCACTCGTTATGTTACCAGAAATTTTTCTTAATTCAAACTTTTCTACGGGAAAAAGAAATGTGAAATCGAAGTTAAATAAGGATACTTCGTACAGCAATTTTAGAAAGGCTGTTGATTTGCAGGACCCAGAAAACAATTTGGTAACAAATACGAATAGGCAAGGAATGGACAATATTTATTGGCCAAAGAGCAGCATTCCAAATTCAGATCTTCTTCGCGTACTACCGGAAGGATCAAATACGGAAAATTTTATTAAGGAAGTACGAAAGAACAAAAAAGAGGCCGTTCAGCCGTATACTATCTGCGTCAAGGGTCGGGCGATAGATTGTTATTTTATTCAAGGCGATGGTCGCATAGTTCAGATCCACAAAAATTCCAACCCTATCAATGCTTTTGACATATTGTTTAAGTTTCACTGCGTCTTTAATGTTAGCTACGCAACCTCATTACGATACTTCTATAACTTCATAGAATTCTACTTGTATAAAACGACGTCGACTGCTCTGAGCTCTGTTAAGTCATTAAATATCACTCTCAATAGAGCACATAACATTAGTCAACAAAGTAATGTGGTCGACGACGCTGAATCTAAGAATCACATTTATTGTTGAAGTGTTACTGTAAATAAACTAACATAAACTTATAATAGTGAATATTTCTGTCATTTTATCATTTTTCATAATTTCCTGTCAATTTATAATTCTTTTGAAAACAATAATCTTTTCACTCAAAATTAATGCACTTTCACCATTTAATTAGTGACTTTCCGCTATTTAATTAGTAAACATTACACGGCACCAATTACTTAATGCTTAGTGAAATCAAACAATTTCTAATTTCTTAGTGTAATTTTACTTATTCTTTAGTAGATTTTTACTAATTGCTTACTTAAATTTTACTTATTCTTTAGTAGAGTTTTACTAATTCCTTAGTGGAATTTTACTAATTGCTTAGTGAAATTTTACTAATCGTTTTGTGGAATTTTACTAATTGCTTGGTAAAATTTTACTAATTCTTTGATGGAGTTTTACTAATTCATTAGTAGAATTTAACTAATTGATTAGTAGAATTTTACTAATTGCTTGATGAAATTTTACCAATTGCTTAGTGAAATTTTACTAATTGCTTAGTGGAATTTTTCTAATTTCATTAGTAGACACTTTTCACTAATCAAATTAGTAGTTTTCTACTAATTAT
>NC_046657.1:107364306-107365530 GCF_010883055.1 Belonocnema kinseyi | reverse complement strand
CCAATTGCTTAGTGAAATTTTACTAATTGCTTAGTGGAATTTTTCTAATTTCATTAGTAGACACTTTTCACTAATCAAATTAGTAGTTTTCTACTAATTATTAGTGACTGACTTCTTACTAATTGAATTAGTATAATTTCACTAATTCAGATTTAGAGAGTGTTTGAACTAAAAATTTGAATGTCCATTTTTAGTGACAATTGTTCTTTCCTTGTTCAAAATTCAACAATTTGGATGAAAATTTGTCTATATTAATTGAAAATTTAACCATTTCGTTGATTATCCTTAACATCTTTAAAGTATTGAAAGGCACATGATGGGGTGCAGACCCTTTTAAGAAAAGGTTTTCCTTCTTGGCTAAAAATATATTATTAAATCATTTAAAGACCTGAGCCACCCGCTTCCAGATATGCTACTCCCTCTTTCGCATCAGTTTATTAGAAAAAAGAAAGTTCATATCATCAATCAATTCGTCCTTCTGAATGCATTTGAAAAAGTAAAAAATTTAAAACATCGCTCTCTAAATCTGAATTAGTGAAAATTTCACTATTTGAATTAGTAAATGTATGGTTTACTAACAAAATAGTAATATTTTGAGGTTTTACTTTTAAAATAGTAAGTATTTTACTATCAAATTAGTAAAATTTTTACTAATATCAATTAGTAAACATGGTTCACTATTATTTAGTAACTTCGCTTTACTAATTCAATAGTAACCGAGTGAGATGACTAACATATTAGTGAACTGTAATGATTTCAACCAATCAGAAGTCATTGCCTTATATGGTATTCTTCGTTTTCGCGCCAGCCCACAGCACCAAACGATGCCAAGCCATTTGAGGTTATGCGTTGTATCAGAAGCTAAGAGAAGCTGTGTCGGAAGTGTCAAAGTGTTCAACTGTGATTGATTGTGATAAAAAAGTGTATGAAGCAAAGAATTTATAGTGGTGTTATTAAGTAAGTACGTCATGATCAATTATATTTTATATTAATGTAGTTATGAAATTATAATTTTGCGTCATTATAATCATTCTAAAGTAACATTTTATTTTGAGGTTAGGTTGACCAAAACGAAATTTTTATTTCAATTTATGCGAGAAATCATTCGTAAGAATAATAAAGAATAATAAAGTAACATTTTAAAACAATTTGTTGAAGACATGGGAAGATCATATTCATATTAGCCAAGAACAATTAAAAAAATGGTTTATGGAAGGAAGTAGA
>NC_046657.1:107362200-107364206 GCF_010883055.1 Belonocnema kinseyi | reverse complement strand
ATAAATTTACGCTCTCATTTCCAATACTCTACATTCAACAATAAATCGATGAATTCGTACATTTTCAAAATTAAATAATTTTAAGCAATTTAAATTAAAAACCATTAAAAATTGTACGATCACAAATTACCTTTTTTAAGTCAACACTTTTTGAATTAGAAGTTACATTACTTTTACTAAAAACTTAAAAAGATTAATCATTGTACAATTGTTATTCATTTATCAAAACTGTTTCCTAAATGTTCTGAAATATTCTCCTAAAAGTACTTGTCACAATTTTGTGTGTTTCAAACCTCTGAATGTCTTTTTAATTCATTGAATATTTTCTTTAAAAATCCTACAAAATAAAAAATAAATGCCTTCAAATCAATCAGATGTTATGATGACAATTTGGGAAATATTTTTGAACATGTTTGAATATTCTCCTAAAATTATTCTTTTTTTTTAATACAAAATAATCTTGAATTTATTAATTTAACTTAAAACTAGGGAAAAGTTGGAATCAAAATTATATTAAATATGTAAATGATGTTTCAAAGAAGAGAAAAGATCAAAAGATTATTTTTAAACCGCATTTAATCATGAGAATATATAAAATTTTAGTTATTGCAGGTGATTAGATCAATTTTCCTTGTAAAAGTTCGTTAAATTTCTGGTCAAAAATAAATTCATATAATTTCTTGGATTTTCCCGGTCTCAAAACATTGCTGGGTTTCCCGCTCCAACGACCACCCTTCAAAATGGCCTCGCGAATGTTAACATCGACATTTAGTGTCAAAACCCTGATAAGAATGCCCTCAAGATTTGTTATTAAGAATGTTTTCATACCTATCAAGATTTTGGCTGAATCTTCATCTAGTGAAACATCTCTGTCCTCGCGTAACTCCTTTGCCAACTCTTTTGGAGTAAGCTTTTCAGCCTCGTCGAACCATTTTGACATTTTCGCTGGAAAACTATATTGCCGCAATTTGTAAAAACACCGTTAACTGCAAAAAAAATCAGAAAATGAGTTTCTTATATAGCTGAAAACGTGAAGAAAAGATAAACTATATTATTAAAATAATTTTTCACAGTGTTAGTAACTTTTAAAGTAATTTTTGCTTAAATTTTTAAAAACTCCGTCAACTACAAAATCTGATGAGTAGTGATTTGGCAGAGAGCCGTATATTATTAAGATAATAATAATAATCATCATAAATAATACGAAGTATTAAATTTTAAATATTTAAAATTGACTCTTTTTAAATTGACAGTCGTTAAAATTAAACAATTTTCAGTTGTAAATGTTCAAAATCAAACCATTAGAAAATATATGAAATATTACATTGCAATAAAAATATAAGTCCTGATAATGGAACAATTTCTAAGTTTATCTTTCTTAAAATAAAGCATTTTTAATTCTTAGAAAGTAGGCAAGAAGCATAGCTCGGTGTGTTTTGTGTCGAGATGCCATCGAAGGTGCTACCTTGCAAGGATCGGCTGTAATAATGAAACCGTGTAGTATGTCTGATGACGATGAGTTATTGAAATTAATAAATTGCTGTTCTAAAAAGATAAGCACAAAGCACGATAAACTATACTTCTAGTCCGTTAAAATTTTTAAAAATCACGTCACTCGAAAACAAAGTTTGTTTCTCAAAACTCGAAAAATTTTAAGGTTAGGTGAACTCTAACGGTTACACGATAACATGGCCTTTAGATTCGTGATCAGAAAGTCAAAATCCATAGAAAATTATGGAACTTGTTTATAGATCAAGACTCTTCTTCTTTAACACACATTCTATTTGCCTTAACAAGTCATGGCAGGCCTATTTATAAACTCCGTAATTCGCAAAAAACCGTAAGTGACGTTACGGCGATTCCCAAATTTTAGCATTTTAATCAACAGCGTTAACTGCATTATCAATAATAAAGTAACATTTTAAAACAATTTGTTGAAGACATGGGAAGATCATATTCATATTAGCCAAGAACAATTAAAAAAATGGTTTATGGAAGGAAGTAGA
>NC_046657.1:107351002-107362100 GCF_010883055.1 Belonocnema kinseyi | reverse complement strand
AAGATCGGAAATATTTCAATTGCTATTCTTCTTGAACAAAATAAGTTTTAGGCAGTCTTTTTTTAACTACGACTGTCAGCGGTTTATAAAATACAAAACGAATTAATCGGTAGAAATAATAAATAGAAAACGCTGGGATTTTAAATATTTACTTAATAAGAAAATCATGTTTAGAAGATGTTTTAAGAATTCGAATTTCTAAACAAATAATTTTTAACTAAGTTTAACGAAAATAATTGCACAGTATTTTTGAATGAAAAGAATAAGTCAATGTTTATTAAGATTGGATATCCTAGTCATGATTTTTTAGAAAGATCAAAGGAAATTAAGAAATGTTAAATAAGTATTGCTTATTAAATAATTTTAACCCAAACCAATTTTTTAAAGAAATGTATTCGTGTCTTCTAAAACGCCTTCAAATTAATGTTTGTTCCATTTTTTCTATTTTTATATATTGCAAATCTAAAAAATAGAAACAACATCAATTTCAAGGCATTTTAGAAGACACCAATACATTTCTTAAAAAAATTTATTTCGGTTACAATTATTTGCTAAACAATACTTATTTAACATTTCGTAATTGCCTTTGATCTTTCTCAAGAATCGTCACTAGGATATCCAATCTTAATAAACACTTATTTGTTCTGTTCATTGGAAAATAATGTGCAATTATTTGTGCTAAACTTAATTAAAAATTATCTTTTTAGGAATTCGATTTTTTCAAACATCTTCTAAACAAGACTTTCTAATTATTTAAATATTTAACCCTAGAAAGATCCACCGGGTATACCATTACCTCAGCACATTTATCGGACAAATGGCAAAAATCTTGAAAAAGACTAGTGAAATTGATTATTAAAATTGAGATTTATTATAAATAATCCAAAATGTTTATAAAAACTCAAATACTCAAAAGCAGAGGAATTAGAGTACAGGGCCGACCTGTACTCTAATTGCTCTGCTGTAGAATTAATAGCCATAATATAAGTTATATTTCCTCATTTTTGAGTATTTATAAAAATTCTGGATTATTTATAATAAATCTGAATTTTAATAATCAATTTCACTATCATTTTTTAAGATTTTTACCATTTGTCCGATTCCTCTAATTTCCTCTACTTTTTATGTTCAAATAATTCAGTTTTTTTAAAAAGAAAAAGCAAAAATGGCTTATATGCGCTCAAAGTGTGACTAATCTTCTTTGAAATCCGTTTTTCTATTCAAATCGGTCGTATTGTTGAGAAACTACGTTTTTTTTTTATAAAAAAATGTCAATTTTGCGGAATTATTAGGTCTATTTTCATGTTTAACACCTTATTTAACATATTATTTATTATTTATCGAAAAAGTAACAGAATATTATTATTATTATTGTTTTCCATATTAAGAAACGAAAAAATTCCCTACCATAAAATTGTTATACTACAAATATAAAGCATTGAGCTACGGTATAAGTTTGTGGTAGCGTACAACCTGAGTGGATGGTTAGAGGTTGAGCAAGCTACGTGGATTCTAGGTTATTAGCGTGCACCTTTTTTAAAATATTAGGCAAATATTGAATTCTTTAAATATAATGTCAACTTAGATGATCGTAAAGTTAAAGAAAGTATTTGAGGATTAAAATAAAATTCTTCTGCAATGAAAATTGTTTAATCAATTTCTACTTGTTCTCAGTCGTTATACAAATACAATAGATCGTTTAAACTGCTACGTGTGTAACCAGATTGTCGATAATGGGTTAGATGGATTGGTTTATCACCTTAAATTTAATCATGGATTAGCAATAAATAGAGGATATGGACAGTCCGGATTTCAATGCGGTCAAGAAGGGTGTCAGAGGCATTTTTCACTTTTCGATTCGATGAGAAAACATATTAAACGTCACCACCTCAATAAAAGGAATTTCGAAGAACCATTTGAACATGCTGATGTACCTAGAGATGCAGCAGAGTACAATATTCTACAACCCAGGAATCCCGAACCTGTAAATGAAATCAACGATGGTATGGTCGAAGGTCCTTATCCTGAGGAACTTTTTCCTCCTCAGCTTCCCCATTTTAATCCCGATATTAATGACAGTACACTAATTTTAATATTCGTTTATCTATCGTACGTATGATATCTAGGTTACATACGAAAAGCTCTGTAACAGGAACTTTATTAAGCGAAATAATCGATGAATTCGAAGGAGTTTTCTTTGACACAGTCAATTATTTAAAATATCACGTTGTAAAATTTGTTGAGAAAGCTAATATGAATGATGATGAACCGGCGAAAGAATTAATAAACAAATTTGAATTTGAAAGCAGTCCATTCGAAAATGCAAGCTCATTGCCACAACAAATTGAAGCTCTGATAGAAGATTGTGGATACATCGATGCAAGAGAAGAGCTCCTCGGGTACCGAATAGACGATGTTTTCGACAACGAATCAGGAACTTATATTTAGAGACGAGTTGATGAAACTTATCAATATATTCCAATTATAGATGTGCTGACTACAGTTTTATCTGATGGAGAAGTAAGAGAAGCAATTTTGTCAGGGGAGCCATCAGAAGAAGGAGTTCTTGCATCATTCATCGATGGCGAGTGGTTCGAAACTTATACATTATTTCAACTGCATAAGTATGCGTTACGACTACTACTGTATTACGACGATTTGGACATTGTGGGTGGGCTTGGGTCGAAAAAAGGCCCACATAAATTTGGAGTTTTCTACTACATTGTGGACAATATTCCGGAGCATCTGAAATTTAAGCTTGGCGGCATTCATGTGCTTTTCCTATGCTATTCGGCAGATATAAAGATATATGGTTTTCATCATATTTTAGAAAGATTTCTGAAGGATCTACAAAGATTAGAGAGCGACGAAGGAGTCCTGATAAAAATAGAAGGTCAAGATTTTACTCTTCGTGCAAGTATCGCAGCTTTTTGTGGACACGGTTTAGCGGTGCATGAAGTATTTGGTCTACTTGGACCATCAGCTACTCGTTTTTGCAGACTCTGCCTAATTACCAGACAAGATCTGCTAGAGGGAAATTTAGAACCTCTGAAGAAAGAACTGAAAGAGTGTTTGCTGATCATCTACGAACAGTCAGGAACGCTGGCCCTACGGAGCTCGCTATCCGTAATGCTGAAACTTTGACAGGACTTCGCGGTGAATGCCCGCTAAATGCGTCGAAATATAATCACATCGCAAGAAATAAAAATGTCGATATTATGCACGATGTATTTCTCGGAACAGGACCTATGTGTTTGAAATTAGTCTTGAACAATTTTATATTTGTGCGCCGTTTATTTACAGTGGATTATCTAAATGGACAGATTTCGGCTTTTCAATACGGTTTTATGGAGAGAAAAAATAAGCCATCGTCAAATTTTACCGTCGCTAATCTTCGAAATATTGAAGATAATTCTTTGAGCCAGAAAGCTATGCAAATGTGGTGTCTTCTTAGGGTTTTTCCATTTCTTCTTGCTGGGAAGATTCCCAAATAAGATGAATGTATGAATCTTATTCTCCTTTTCTTGCGTATAATGGAGATTATTTTCGCTCCGAAATTGACGAATAGCATCATGCCGTACCTCATAGCACTCATTATGGAATTTATTGACCTTTTTAAGGAACTATTTCCAAACAAAAATCTTATCAATAAATTCCATCACATGGCAACAAAACGATATAAATCTTCCACTATTTCGCAAGATTTCTGAGATTATTATCGTACCACAATCTCAAGTCTATCTTCGAATAATTGCCTATACCACGAAACACTTAGATGTAGATTTAAATGCCTTCTGTATCGAATGTGAAGACAAAAATAATGCTGATGTGAAGTTTCTATCTACCGAAGAACTTGCCCATTATCGACCATACTCTGTCTGGACACTCAGTACCACTAAAGAACTATTCATTAGCCTACGTCATATTCTACTGTAAATGTATAATACAGTAAGCATTGGTTTTAAACTACTCATAAAACGAGACAATGGGGATATTTTGTTTTCTTTAACGCTTAACGTATTTTTGTGATTTTTCTCGTAAAATCCGATAAATGGTCCCGCGGGTTTGTATAAATGTCCCATGAATTGTCAACCTGTTATAAGAGTCGTCGTACAGTTGCTTGAATGTGCTCCTGCTTGAAAAGGAAATGTAGAGTCTTTATACATACGTCTAAAATTTCAGGTTAAATTCTGAATGCTATGGTTGCTCACTTTCAAGCAATTAACTTTTACGAAATCGCCCAATATACATTCACTAAACAAAATTAATCTTAGAGAACAAGGGATCGATGGTTCAGTGTTTTTCCAATTGAATGATGAAGACTTGAAAGACATGGGATTGAAGATTGGTCCAAAAAGAAAACTTGCAAATGTTATTCAAAATAATAAGCGTATTGAAATAGCTGTAGGTTGTTACCACCTTAATTTATATATAAGATTATTTATCGATAGTTTTTGTATTTTCATGTCTTAAATTCTTTTTTACATTACTTTATGAAAGGAGTTCGAAGTTGAAGACTCAGGATACTTAAAAGACGTATCCAACTTGATTTCAAACCATTTACCTGTGCTGCAAGAGAATGTTATCGCAACGAATGACGAAATAGAAGCTATTTGTGAGAAAAATTTACAACTCCCATCCGTTCTAGCCATCTTACAAAGGAGTGTTCAAGGACAAGATTACATTGATAAGCTAAAAGGCGATTCGTTTACAGAAAAGGATAAGAGACCTTTCATCAGAATTTTAGTAGCTGAAAAGATCATATTTCACAATTCACAGTAAGCAAGGCATCTCATTGTATAGGCTACTGCTTTTTCTTCTCACTCAAAACATTTTCTTTCAATTTTAGCTATCCTTCTGACGAAGCAAAGTGGGCTTTGGTCAAAAGTATAGTTCAGGAATTTCCCACCTTAAAGGATAAAACCAGTGAATTTGGATGCGTGAGTTCAATTATTTTCCATACTTTCTAGGGGTAGTATATTACTAATTTAGCTAAATTTGATAAATTTGTGTGATCCTTACGAAATAGTATCGATTTTACAAGTGTTAGATTCCCTCGACTTTTTTCTACAATAATAATGAATTTGTCTTCGAAATCTGGGTCATGAAAGCAAACATGCTAATATACCTTCTTTGATTAAAAATTACAACTTTTTGGTGGAAAATTAATCTGTTCTGGTTCAGGAATCGCAAGCTCCGATGTCGTAAAAAAGGAAGCAGTGACCATCTCTCCGTTTTTCCGTTTGCGTAATCTGACAAGAGGTCGACGACAATACGCTAGAACTCGGATCAGCTGAGTTAGACTTGAAAATCGCGTTAGTATTTCCGGCTCAATCGGCATTAAGTGTGTAGTACTTGTTGAATGTCTGGCTATTTTGTCTACTCTTCTACAGAAAGGGGCAGCCATTTGGGTCCATGCCACCATATCTCAGATTGATCAAGATCCGAAGGTTTGACTCCGCGAGTCGCCAGGTCAGCTGGGTTCTCTTTAGTCGGTACGCAATTCCATTCAGCCGAGGACAGCTCAGTCTGAATAAAGGATACGCGATTCGCAAAGAAAGTTTTCAAGTAGCACGGATGCTGTCATAGCCAAAAAAGGACGATTTGACTATCGGTCCGGGCATAAACAGGTACAGCCTTGAAGTAAGATAAGCCTTTTAGGTGATCGATCAACTTCACGAGAAAAGCAGCAAGCACTTAATTTGAGATTCGGAATGCTCATGTTTTTTACAGGGCTGACTTTAGTTTTCGCTTCAAGTAGTGAGACATTATAAGAACCTTCGTTGCTCGTATACAGAAGCAGCATATGCCCAAGAAGAGGCGTCAGCGAACCCGTGAATTTGACCTTCAGAATCTGAAGAGCCTCCTAGCCAGCGACTGATAGAAAAGGTTGAAATAGGTGCAATAAAATTTGCGATAACTATTCCAACGTTCAATAATTTCTTCGGGTAAAGGCGAATTCCAGTCACATTTTAAGATCCAGATATCTTGCATCAAGATTTTCGCAGTGACTGTGATGGGAGCAAGCCACCCGAGAGGATCGAATATTTGAGAAATACTTGACAGGATAGATCGTTTGGTGGGGTTTTCAGGGATAGGTTTCAGGTTGGCAACGTAAACTCAGAACGTGTCTGTCACTGGATTCCAACGCAAGCCCAGAGTCTTAACTGATTCGTTTGCAACAATTTGTTTATCAATTTCATTTGACTGATCGCGAAATAGCAAAAGCTCAGATTGATTTGCAGCCCATTTATCTACCTCAATTTCGGCCAAATGCAAAAGTTCGCATATTTCACTTCGCCTTTTTATCGCAAGCTCAAGATTATCTGCCCCTGCAAAAATGTCGTCTACACAAGTGTTATGCTGAATGCAACTTGCACCAAGAGTGAATCTGTGAGCTTCATCTAATGCTAGCTGAGCTAGGGTACGTATGGCTAAGTAAGGGGCACAAGCAGTACCATAAGTAACCATTGTAAAGGCGTATCGATACTTTCGCCAGTTTAACAATATTAGGGAGATATCACTCTGGAGAGCAGGACCCGCCATAAAAAATTCATTTAGGCAGTGCTTTTCAGTAGCTTGACGAGATGCATCGAAATCCATGCAAAATTTCCACTGCGTAGGGGTAGATAGAACTATAGGTTGATGCGGAATGTATCAAGCTCGCGGGTTGTCTATTTCAAATTTTGGAATTTTCTATATGTGTCCCAATTCCCATAAGCTTTCATGAAGTCTCGATAAGCTTCCGCAAGCTTGGTATCCTGACAAAAGCGACGGTGGGTATTCGAAAGGGAACTTAAGGCCATCCGCCGAGTCTCCGTGAAAAAAATGGGGTTGCGATTTTAAAGGGAGGCGAACTGTGCACCTTCCATCAGAGGTTCGAGAATGCTTATCGGAAAACAGCTGCTCACAAGCTTCATCCTCTGGTTTTATTTTCCTGAAAGGGGAGGCCACCTCCTCCACAGCCCAAAAACGTTGAAGCGTTTCTTGTAAATTATCGATAGAGGCCCGCCGTGGCACAACCGAATATAAGGATCCTGAAAGGATCCAACCTAACGCTGTATCTTGAGTAATTAGTTGAGATGGTGGGAATCGATGTAACCCTGGTCGCAAAAGTTGACCATAGACATCGGACCCTAAACTAATATCAATGGAGTCGAGTTCCATCCAATCAGGGTCTGCTAAATTAAGATCTTTAAACAGGCAAGGGTCAAAATCCATTGGCTTATTTGAAGGAAGCTGTGATGTAAGACGGGGCAAAATTAAAGCTTGAGCCTCTAGATTGAATGAAGTGTCATAAAGTGGCTGTAATAACACTTGAGTGATGGCATGTGCAGTAGCAACATTTGATGCACCAATGCCAGTGAGGGGAATATTGCGCGTGAGACTTTCCGGAGCTCCTTTCGCAAATCGCGCGTGTACCCAACTTATTCCTGCCGCCCGGGAATTTTGAAGAGCCGTTAACCCTTTTAAGGACACCGGCGCCATGTTACTCCACCGTGTATCACCACTTAATTAAGACGGAAATGGAAATTGTCAAAATAGAACGTCATGCCCACAAATTTTTAGGAATTGAAAGCAAAAATAACACATAAAGTTCCGTTAGAGTCAAAATAAAGGCAATACTCTATAATCCAGGCAAATTAGACTTTCGAAAAAAGAAAAATGTTAATAGCACTTCGACAATTATAGACGGTGAAGTGGTTCATAATAAACGTAAAATAGAAAAATGCGTGTGCAGGGGTGTGGCGGGGTTGATATCAGGGCTCAATCTTTTTGTTTTTACATATACTTACTGAGAAAATAATAAAAATATATAGTCCCCATTAGAAAACATGCTCAAAAACACGAAAAAAACTCGAAAAGTGATTTTGCAACAATAAAGCATTCACTAGATGTTGATAATTTGTTTAAATTGTAAAATATCTCAAAGAATTGATTACTCCATTCAATTTGCTGGAAAAAAATACGAGAGAAACTGTGTTTTATTATTTGACCAGAAGCTTCATTTTTGAACAGTGACGCTATCAACATTCAAGTTGAGTAGTAAAGCTTCAGATGAATGAGGAAAAATAAGAATTTAAACATTTTTTTGGCCTTAAAATCAATTGGTTTTTAAATTTTTGTTAAATTTACAGATGTATAAGCCATTTTCAATGAAACTGTTTAGAATTTAAGATTTTGTTTTCAAGAATATTACATTTCTCAAGATTTTTACACTATGATGTTTGAAGACATTTCAAATTGAGCTTCATGGTACGAGTTTGTAGTATACTGTGTTTCTTCCTGATCTTCAAACGTTTCTTCGATATCGCTAAATTACTCGGGTAACTGAATTTCCGGATTCAAGCAAAGACCTGGCTGCTCAATTTCACGTGAAATGTCTTCGTATTCATCGAAATCTTCTGAAATCTTGTCATAGTTCGAACAATCGTCCGAACCATGACATTTTGTACATAAATCATGACTGAGGCTTCTGTAAAGCGAGGCTGGAGTACTTTTGAATTATTGATAGATTCTTCTTTCCAGCCCCACTTGGTTGCAGTTATTTTATTTCCAATCCACGTTTGAAGTTGAAAGTATTCTCTGTAAGAGTGTTGTGTAGCTGCTCCAACAGTTGGCGGTAATTTTTCTAATTTAAAAGTAGACTTTGCAGTTAATACTTTGTAATGCTGAAATCTTAAATCGTCTAGAGATAATTTATCACTTGTGCACTTGTAAATAGATGGAATTGCAGATGTTGTGTCACAGCCAGTAACACAATGTAGAAAACCAACAATTGAATGATAATCTTCACACTTAAAACTATTTGAAGAATATATTGAGTCGCTTACATTGCCTGCACCTGATTACAAAATGTAAATTTCTGCATTAGTCGAATTTAATTGATTTAATATAACCAGAAGATCGATATCTTGGCCAACAACAACGACAGATTTTTTATATTCGGCTAGTCCTGTTGCAGCATTTATAGCCTTATTCTTCTCGGCAATTTCTATTGCTGCATTAATAATTAATGAATCTGCGGCTTCTTCTGCTTGTTTAATTATATATCCTCTAAATCTTAATGCTTTCGATAATTCTTTTGTTAATTTATTCTTATTTTTATCATTTGAAAAAAAACCTTTCTGGTGAAAATGTGATTTTTGTGTGTGGTTCAAAAATAAAGGAAGGAACACTTTGAGAATTTTTTCACCTCAACCGTTCAGCTGCTTTTGTTGATGATGAACTCAATTTTTCATTATCAACCTCACAATCCGGATAACCATCAAATACTGTACAGCTATTGTCTGTATAATGATTCCGTACAAAGGTCAAATATTTGCCAGTGTTCACTGCAATGGTATCATTTTTTTTGCCAAACAACCTTGTGCAAGAGAAACCCACCGTTAATGACATGCACAATATTTTCAGTAATTGGAAAAGCTTCAGTGCTTGTGAAGTTATGGAAAAGTTCCGATTTCACGTTTTTTCTCAAGCCGTTTTCTGTAAAAAGTGATAGCGGGAACGGAGCAAGTTCAAATTTTAAATATTCCTTTATGTCATCTTTGCTATTAGCATTCACACATAAACGTTGAAACAATAATAATGGGTTTAGTGGAATAGTCTCATCATTTACTTTGTTGAGAGCGTCACTGTTCAAAAATGAACCTTCTGATCAAATAATAAAACACAGTTTCTCTTGTATTTTTTTCTGCCAAATTGAATGGAGTAATCAGTTCTTTAAGATATTTTACAATTTAAACAAATTATCAACATTTAGTGAAAGATTCATTGTTGCAAAAGTCACTTTTCGAGTTTTTTTTTCGTTTTTAAGCATGTTTTCTAATGGGGACTGTATATTTTTTTATTTCGTCAAAAAGTATATGTAAAAACAAAAAAATTGAGCCCTGAAAGAACTCTCTACGATGATTTTCTGAAAGACAATCTTCATTTTAAAAAAAAGTGTTTCGGTTTTTCTTTTTTACGTTTATTATGAACCACTTCACCATTATTATTTATTTTTCAAAGACTCCACTCTCTCTCTCTCTCTCTCTCTCTAATCCGACTCGAAAGACCAAAAATGAACGTACACTGTAAACAAATTTGCGGGAATTTTCCTGAAAATGTTCGGGAAGCTAATAACCCTAACATTTCGGGAATTCTCCCTAACATTCCGTAGGAAAAACTTCGGGAATTTTCCCAAATTTTGGGAATTTTCCCTAACATTTTATAGGGAAAATTTCGGACATTTTTCTCAATTTTAGGGAATTTTCCCTAACATTTTGTAGGGAAAATTTCGGAAGTTTCGGACATTTTCCCAAATTTTATGGAATTTTCCCTAACATTTTGTAAGGAAGATTTCGGAAGTTTCGGGAATTTTTCCAAATTTCAGGGAATTTTCTTTAACATTTTTTAGGGACAATTTCGGAAGTTTTAGGAATTTTCCCCAATTTTATGGAACTTCCCCTAACTTTTTGTAGGGAAACTTTCGGAAGTTTCGACCATTTTGGCCGTTTTTTTTTGGGTTATTTTGTAATTAATATAGATTTTTTTCTCACATTATTATATTTTAGTCAAGTATATTTACATTAATAACAATAAATTAATTAAGTACTTGTTTCAGAGAAATGTTTAGGCAAATAGTTGAAATTTAACTATTTTTTCCATGAGTTTCACGACAGGCGTAGTTTCTTCAGCTCTCTCATATTTTCTTTTTCTTCCTCTTTTATTTCCCTGAAAAGAATTGATTTTTAAAAGCATCCTGCAACAAAAATAATGTTTGTACTATAATTAGTCAGTCTTCAATTTTTCGCTCTTAAGGTAGTTCTAAAGGGTGAACCTCACACTTTAAAACAAAATATAATAAGTAGCGGACCTGCGGACTTTAGCTAAAAAATAATTAGTGAAGACAATGTCCGTACCACCGTGCCTTCTTATAAAGCTTAGAAAATAATTTCGGTTGCGTCAGCTGCGTGTTTTCAATGGGAATGTAAAGAAAATGCAGTATTTTAAATGTTCCTTGAACGAGCTGGAATATGGAAACTTTTCGAAAACAGACATCGAAATTTATTTTAAAAAAAATTAATTAATAGACTTACCTTAAAATTTCTGTGCA